>NW_027273536.1:0-10290 GCF_040938485.1 Diadema antillarum | reverse complement strand
GGAAACCAAAACCCAAAGAGCAATATGGATTGAGTGAAAGCAGTAACATTAGTAGAACACATTGATGAAAGTTTGAGGAAAGTCGGACAATCAATGCAAAAGTTATTAATTATTAGAGTTTTGGTGTTGTAATCACTGGATAAGAAGACTGCGAGAGTCCATGACATCATGTGTGGAAAACAATATAAAGAAAATATAAAGAGAATTCCACAAAAAATTCATTTTTTTGCAAAAATAACACATTCCATCAACTTGATAGACATATGTTAAGGGTAGTCATTATTCCCCCCTGCTTTCTGAAAGCGGTTAGTCAAGTGCTCTTTCAAGAAAACTGAAAGCATGTTGAATTTTCTCTATATTTTCTTTATATTGTTATCCATACATGATGTCATATACTGAAGTAGTCTCCTTATCCAGTCATTGCAACACCAAAAACTGTAAAAATTCATAACTTTTGCATTGATTGTTCGATTTTCCTCAAACTTTCACTGATGTGTTCTTCTAATGTTGCTGCTTTCAGTCAATCCACATTTCTCATTGGGTTTTGGTTTCCTTTAAGACAATAATTTTTAATATTTTATTTTACACCTGCAAGGGAATTTTCTGTCCTCCTGAATTAACTTTTGCTATTGCTAGATATAAGGTATGTACAAATTTGCCAGATAATTAGAAGACCACAATAATTTCCTTGATAATCACAAGACCACAATAATTTGCTTCATAGTTATATATTAATAAAAGACCACAATAATTTGATATGAAGTATACTTCTTTTACACATTGACTTAATGTCAAACTGTAGCACAGGTTTGCTTAACGTGCAATGGGAGACTTGTGAGAGAATGACATCATCACTGGGAGCTGCCAATTTCAGTATGCGCTCATAACATACATATCTGATTTGTAAAACATGGGAACTTTTAATTTCATGACTTCATTTCATGTCCAATTTTGATGAAATCTCTACCATACCATATGACTTTAAATATGCTTTACATTTTCACTGTAAGGTGCATTACGAGACATGCAACTCTGAAGAATAGTATTTTTACAGTGTGCCTCAAAAATCAAATGTAATGTGAAACTGATTTGTTTATTGATAATCTCATGAAAGCTCACTTCCTTGGTTATAAAACACACTTTTTAATTAGTCAGATATCGTCACTGTTTGCCAAGTTTCAGTTCTAGTTCATTTGAATTTTTGTTAAATTTGCTGTTTAAGTAAATTTTTGTTAAAGTTAGAAGCAAAATTCTGAAGGTTTTCGTGGAGAATGCTGTGGCCTGACTTATTGGGAATAATTTGACATTTTATATACACATTATTTTGTGTGCTCATTATGATTATGATTATGATTAAAGTTCAAGTGAATCCTTCCCCTGACTTCTGAGAGAAAACAAGTGCAAAGCATGTCAAACCCTTATAACAAGTGGAAACATCTCTCTTTCTTTCCATCTTCAGGTATGAAGTTCATGCTACTCCTGGCAGTTTTGCTGCCAGCAACATTTGGTGTGCCCTATGGACCAAATGAAGACGTAAGTTATTCTTGAAACTATTCACATTTAGCATCTTTAAAGTTGGGTTAGTGTTGCAGTGTTTTTAAAAGAAGAATTGACCCTGGTGGGAAAGTGATTTTTTTTTTTTTCAGGAAGCTACGTAACTAATGCAAGTTTGCAACTGAGCAAATTGAATTTCATTTTATAGGCACCAGGACGTTCATGTAAGAGCTTTCAAAGTCTCAATACTGTCCTGATTTTATATAACTGTGGAAATATTTACTCCAAGTTTCTTACCCAGGGCATGTTAAGGATGTAAAGTTGTTGGGTGTGAGATGATTCATGCAGAAAGCATTCAGACTTGGATTTGTGGGTTAACAAGTCATGCCATCAAAACTACCAAAGCTAGAGAAAGACATGTTCTTTGTTTAAAGACCAAGTGATTTCAGTGTTTGTTATCTTCATGGTACAACAGCATTGAGTAGTACTGTGCAATCGATATCATATTTCTGGGAGCAAAATGTGGCTATCTTTAGCTGGTCACATGTCGTGTATTAAAGATTTATCAACATTCTAATAATCAAAACTTATTAGTCCAAAATATTTACACTGTCATTTTCTGGTTTTGAACCTTTGCCCAGGAAGGTGCAAGAGGCGTGATGCTCGCTGTTTCTGTGTTTTTTGTATTTTTCCTTTTGAGGAACAATCTTTTCAGGGTCAAATTCACTTTGATTGCCATTCAATCTATTAAATGTAATGACTCCAGTGAAATTAATGATGATGATAAAAGTTTCATTAAAGCCAGACCAAAACTATTCAAAGTTGCAGTAAAGTAAAGTTTCACCTGGAGACTCAGTGATATCGGTTGCAACCACATCATGCAAATCAGATTCCTAGAGCAGTGATGACATCGCCTCAAACCTGTCCCATTTGTTTTTACTGCAAAAAAAAAAATGTGTTTTTGTTGTATAATGTCAACAGCAGTCGTCTCCATTTAAGTAATTGTTTCTTTTATCTAGTGTTGACAAAGGAACTATCTAGTGTTGACAAAGGAAATTTAGTAGATATTTCATGGAGATGTCTGAGGTGATCTTATCACTTTATCTTATTTTCATCAGTTGTAACTAGTGCCAATATGACTGTTTTCCAGAAATATCTAAAACTTTACTTTTCCTCACATTTGTACTTTGTGTGTATGTGTGTGTGTGTGTGTGTGTGTGTGTGTGTGCTTGTGTGGTTTCAAACTTTGCCATGATGGTAGAGTATGGCAGTGAAATACAGGGGAAACTCGGTATAACGAACACTGTTATAACGAGATATCGGTTATAACGAGGAAATTTTCCCGGTCCCAAATTTCCTTCCACACAAGCCTATGTAAAATGCTACTCTTATAGCGAGATCGGCTATAACGAAATAACTGCTATAACGAGATAAATTTTGTTACTTCCAAACAAAGAAAAACATAGTCAATCAAACCTGCTATAGCGAGGTAAAGCAAAATGCCTTCGGTAAAGCTTTATTTCGCCTGTGCTATCATCTTCCGATATTGTAAAGCTTGATGCGCCAAAAACTGTCCTGTACACACATAATCATTTTCTTCAGTGCACCCCAGCTAGCACTGCATGTTTTACGTGTAAGTGTGTGTGTGCGCGCACACTGATACTGTACATGCAGAAAATGTGGTGGGACGGCCATATGTATACATGACATCATCATGACGTTTAGCAGGTGTGAGGCAATCTGATGCTGTGATTGGCCTTCTACGTAGGGAATTCCCCATCTTCACACACACGCAGTCATAATGTACATACAGAATGTGTCACTTACACACATAGCATTGTGCAGACCATATTCAAGCTTTCCACACAACACACACCCATACGATAACCACATACCAATCCACAGACGATCTTGATACAATCGCAAGCTAGGTATAAATTTACTAGATTCCAACATCTACAATTAATAAGAAACACATTCTTGATATTGGATTTCCTTGGCGAAAAACATCTTCTTACCCATAAAGGTGAGTAATTCCCTCACACATCACTATCAAGTTATCAGTATTGATTGAAATATGATGGGTAGTCCCACATGTGCAAATTAATGTCTTTATGTTATGCCTTCTTTTATGCCTACTGATATAACGAGATATCGAACACACATATTGCTCTCCCGTTGATGATACTGCGGAAGAGAAATGACAAGGAACTAATCGGACCCAAACGAGTTCCAAGATACGACGGTTACTTTACACTGGAAACATCTGATCCACCGAGCTCCCCTGACGATTGATTGTGACGCCACTTTGTCATATGGTGAACAACAATTAATTTTTCCGAATAAAAAAGGAAGACAATTCTTCCCGAATCTACCCCATAAAGCATCGGAGGATTAAGCTTCATTCAGATTTTTTTTTTGTACCGAATTCAAAAACTCAACTTCAGAATAATTCAGAAACCGAAATAAAAAGTATATGTCTTCAAAGTAAAATAATGTTCTCAAGCGATACGTCAGAGTATTTGCCATTCAGCATTGAAGGCGTTTTACGTCACGGTATTCACTTTTAGCTTGGGCAACAAGAAATTATAAGACTATACGCTTAAGTGATTAAGAGATGAATTTGGGAGCAGGAAAGCATAATGGAAAATTTAGTAAACTAAAGGTGTTTATGATACAAGTCAGTAATGTTCCAGCTTGAATGACGTGCGAGTATAACCGTGAACCTCTGAGTTTACATGGCATTTGTAATATTTAACGTATAATGTTTGAAGAGTAAGGCATTAATGATTTGCGTGTTCTTGGTGTCAGCAGGCAATGGACCCAAAGAATCACTAGGACCGTCAGGAACTCGATTTGAAGGCAGCATGTCGAAAGATAAAGTTTGAAGTCACATTGAGAGAAAAAAAATCACAAAATAATATCTACCCACTAAAATTTCCTGAAGGTTCATGAGTTTAGATATCTCACGCTTGAATTCATGGAAAGGCTAACAAAATCTCAAACATGATTGATCAAAATGGAAAATGTATGAACCTTATCTGTCCTCTGGAGTCAACAACCCCCCCCCCCCCCAAAGAAAAAGAGAAGAAAACTCAACAACAACAAAAACAAAACAAACATAACAACCCAAAGCAAAACAAAACCCAGCGATAATAAGAACTAAACGACCACACTATTCCCTTTACGCAAAGTACATTTCCTTTTTTTTTGTCTTTATAATTCCAAATGTTTACTTTACCGGAAGTTTAGACTCTGGAGCATAATGACTGACTTTAAACTGAAAGTGAAATTGAGGAAAATGACACAAAACATGGGTTGGCATGGAGAAGGCAATATAAAGAGATAAAATAGAGTCGATTTTGAACAAGAAATATAATCCAAGAAAATAGGCAGGAATTAGAAGCACGGAAACATGTAGTTATCTTGAGAGATATTGTTTCACGTAAAACTTGTACAGTTAAGTTTGTCACTAGAAAGAGACAACAACCTGCGAGTACATAAGTAGGAGGAGCAGTCTTTCGGTGTATGTCTAATATTCTGAACGTCGTAGAGTACATAAGTAGGTTGCACAGTGTTTTGAAGCACATGATGTACACAGTATTAGAGTGCAAGCCTTTCATGTAATGGTACATTGTATTGTTTTCACACAAATAAGGACATACAAGACAGTAAACAAGAAATTTTAACGCTCTTTACGAAAATTTCAAGGATATAATCATGCATTCAACTGAAAAGAGATATTTTCCAAGGAGAAGTAAAGGTAATGAAAAGACACTAGAAAATTTGGGGAGCAAAATATTTCTCTTTGAAAAGGAATTTGTAGTATAGGTTTTCCCGGGCAATTTCGCACTTTTGATAGAAGGTTCATTCAATTAAGCAAAACCCCTCGCTATCGCACAGTCTGTATTTCAAAATGGCAACTTGTGCGTTCAATCAAGGAGTTTCGAGAAATGGAGTCACAACAGTCTTATTCGCTTTGATCCCATGCTCGCAGCCGCCACTCAAAAATATTTGAAGTATGTGTCAAGCTGGATCTGCCGCTCAGATGCGAAGACAATTGACTCGTGTCTCGTTGCATAATCACCAGCCACTTTCCAAGGAAAATATGTCTTTGTGATGGTTATTACTTTTCGCTATCCCTACTTACAAACGATGGGCGGTAGACAATGGTAAAGGCACGGGAGTGCGCGAATAGAAATTGCTCAAATATTGCTGAAATAGATATCAAAATTACTCGACTGTACGTGTCTGTACGCTAATCTGACATATTAATTCATAAAGAACTGTACTGGAAGATGATACCATATTAGTTTCATTTGGCGGAAATAAAGAGAAAAGTGATAAAACTGGCTTTCCATGAGGGTAAAATACTTTCACAAAATACAGCTCAGATTTTGCACATATTTTCGAACCGAATTGACTTTTGTTTTATATGCTTTATCATTAGGTGAAATTTCATTGCATTCGATATACGAGCAGCATATACCCGATGTCATGTTGGCGTTAGAAATGAATCTTCAGATTGCTCAGAAAGATGGCGGCTTCAAGCATCGAACATCAAAGGCACAAATGAACCTGTGGAATTCTTTTGTCCATCCACAGAAAACTGACAGCTGATTGTAATAATCATAGCAAGTTGTAACTCCATCTCTCGAACCTCCTTGGTTCAATGTAGCATGTCGATCGATGAAGTTTGCAAATGTGGCTTTCGAATTCGTAAATAGGGCATTCAAATAAGGTGGTACTCTACGTTCATTCAAATTCGCCACCACTCGCCGAAAATGGAATTTGACTCTTTCAATTCGCGAATGGGCAGTCAAATTCCAAACATTTTCATTCAAATTAACGTCATGTTTTTTTCTTTTTTGAAAAGGTGAGAACAATTAAACGTGTGCATTTTTATGTGACTTTTTGTTTCATCAACACACAGTTAAACAGTAAAAGTATCATTTTTTGACCCGATATAACTCGAATTTGTTGCTTTGTGACGGCCCTTTCCTTTCATACATGTCATTTTAGGCCTACATGTACCAATACTAGAGATTAACTTCATCTACTTACAGTCATGACAGCACAAGTTAAGGCTCGGTCATAAAAGCCTTTACGAACTGCTACGAACGCCGTACGAACGATTTTTAGACAATTCCGTAAGCTCTTCTTAAGAAGGCCCTACGAAACCAGCGTTCGTAGGCCGTTCGCAGACCGTTTGTAAGTTCGTAGCATGGTCGATGATCTTGTCCAAGATTTTTTTTTAACTTCGTACGAAACCCTCTCTTCGTAAGGCGGCCGTACGAACGTCGTACGAGCATCGTAAGAACTACGCAAGATTTTTTAAGGTCGAGAGACAATTCTAGAAGCCTTTGAATTCTTACGATGATTGTACGAACGCCTTACGTCGTTCATAGAGGGCTCTTACGTTTTTCGTAAGAATGCCATACGAACGGAGTTTCGTACGGCGTTCTTACGAACAACTCTTCGAGTTTGTAAGGTGGTCGTGGGGGACTCGTAAGGCGTAGGTACACAATTTGAACAACTGTTGAGTTTTAGGGGATATAAAGCCAAACGCGCGAAGTTCAAATCCTCACTCTGTTCTAGGTGTTCGACCAGAAATCATCTCTGTTAAATGTGGGACCAAAAGGGAAGGCAATCCAAGGGGGAAGGGGAAGAAAAGAAAGGAGAGAGATGAGGAGGAAGGAGCGAGAGGGGGAGAGTTGGAGCAACAACCTCGAGCCCCTCCATGCCCTCCTCTACTTGCAGATGCAGATGCAGTTGTAGTCTCGTTGGCACTATTGCCATCTTGAAGATTAAAACTTTCTTACGAATGACGTGAGAGTGCCATGAGTTGCACGTACGACCATCTTACGACAAAAAGAAATCGTTAGATGGCCGTAAGTGTGACGAAAGAATAACTCAAGACATTCTTACGAATAACGTACGATGATAGAAAAAAATACTGCTGCCAAAATATCTAAAATGAATACGAAAATACGAAGGGTAATGATGCTTACAAAACAATAACTACTCTCTAAAAAAAATCGAGTGAAAATTTTCACTCTAAAAAGAGTGAATACAAAAAAGAGTGAATTTTGAGTGAAATTGGAGTGAATTTTGAGTGAAAATGCTCATTTTCACTCATTTTGGAGTGACGTCAGGGATCACTCCAAAATCTTCGAGTGATCCTGACGTCACTCCAAAATGAGTGAAAATTAAAATGAGTGACGTCAGGGATCACTCCAAAATCTTCGAGTGATCCCTGACGTCACTCCAAAATGAGTGAAAATGAGCATTTTCACTCAAAATTCACTCCAATTTCACTCGAAATTCACTCTTTTTTGTATTCACTCTTTTTAGAGTGAAAATTTTCACTCGATTTTTTTTAGAGAGTATGTTGAAAAGAAAATAAAGAAAGAACCACAGCATAAACATGTGTGCTAAACTGACTGCAAAAGATGTTAAATTGGATGCCCATAAATGAATTTGAATGAAAGAGCGTAGCATATACGTGATCACGTGACTATATCATTTTAAATTGAATGAACGAATAACGAATTGGTGCTTGTTTTACGAATTTCAATTGAAAAAAGTGTTAATTAGAATGAGGTTAAAGGTAATTTGAATGTTCCAAAGTGAATTTGAATGAAGAGATCATAAAATTGAAATACCGAACATGTCATGTACCCTTAAGTTTGCTAAATTGAATGCAGCAATTAGGAACTGGACTGACAGAAGTGCGAAATTGGCCGGGGAAACCTATATTTTCACTAATGGTACAGCAAACAATGTGAGTTAAAGGAAATGTTATGAAATTCTTTGAAGACATGAAGGTGTGAGGATAATTTTGTGCGAATGAAGTGCTTGCGCAAGAGAAATAAAAAAGGTTAAGAGGAAAATCAAGAAATTGTTTGACAGACTAATGGTGAGTTGAATCTTATATCACATTTTTGCCGTTATATAAATTTGCGAAGAAATTTTTGGTTTACTTAAGCTTTCTTTTTTTATGAGAGGTGACAGCCAAACAGAATGCATGTTTATGTAGGAGTTGAACGAAATAGATTCTTCGTAGCTATGTTGAATCTGGCAAGTAGGTTATATTAGTTACATATGAAGTTTTGAGTGATCCATGTTTCACATGCCTCACTTTTCAAAGGACGATTCTTTTCCATACTTACTTTTCTGTCAACCTCACATGAATACCTGCTCTTGGCTATTCTACTTAATTGTAAATATATCTTGCTTTTTGCTCTACGATCCAAACAACATTATTTATTATCTTAAAAATTGATAGAATAATGTCGTTTGTGTAGATCATGCTTTGTATTTTGCGTCACTCTTTTGCTGGATGTAAATAAATGATGAATGATGATGATGATCAGTTTGTATAAATGGAACGACTGTGCTTTCTTGAGAATCTAAGATAAGATGCAATGATAATAATAATAAAGAATGCTTGATTAATGGTATATTGTCGCAATTTTCCTTGGGATCCTTTTTCAACCGTTTTGTTTGTAGAAAATGAATTATTTCAACTTACTTTTTACTATTTTTTGCCTCCAGTTGGATATATTCCGCACACAATTACAACAGATTGGCCCCTGAAATGTTTTAGAGTCATATAAGTATACGAGCTTATACGTATCAATATAATTATATGATAATAATAATAATAATGATGATAATATGTATATGTAATTATGTATATATAATTATATATATAATCATATATATATATATATATATATAAAATTACATATGTATAATTATATAATCAAACATATATATGAAGAGTTTCTTCGCAAGAACCGATAAGTCCATATTTGAAGATTTTGAAGTACGGTCTCTGTCATAAAGTACAAAATAATACCCTTTAAATGATATATTGGTCACTTCATACATAATAAAGCTACATTTTTGAAGTTATGGTCAAAAGAAGCAAAAAAATTCTTATTATTCTCTTTATTTTTCTTGATCTTTAATCGCAAATATCTCCATTTGGCAAATATGGACTTATCGGTTTTTTAGAACAAACTCTTCATATATATATATATGTGTGTGTGTGTGTGTGTGTGTGTGTATGTGTGTGTGTTTGTGTGTGTGTGCATGTGTGTATTAGATTGACAAATCTTCAAAATCATGGGTGTCGTGTATCTTTAACACCTATACAGTTCAATGCGTCCTCCGTCTTTGTATGATTTTTTTAAAATTTGATTTCTGCACTTTTCAGACTTACAAGCGTTTAAAAAAGAAAATTAAACGCTCTGATGACGTTATAAAAAGCAAATAGCGCAAAATGTATTTTCAAACTGTGACAGGACGGATTGTTGAACTGATAAAAACATTTATTTCATCGTCTGGATGTGACTGAAAAAAAACCCAGAGGAGACGTACATAATAGCTAGCTTATTGTTTCAACTTAGTAGTAATGGTTTATAAGCAAATTCTTTTCCAGGCAGAAAGCTGGAAGGCAGAATTGTGTGCATTTTGTATTGACATGAAATATTCACACAATCATAAGTCAATGACGTATAACATCAAACAATTCTCGCTATCGCCAATGACGTAAAAAGTACCCGGATGTGGCTTTTTTTTGTCAAGGTTTAGTGCACTTGGTAGCAAGGGCACTTCCGGCGCGGGTCATAATTTGCACAACGATAGCGTGCGCGTATGTGTACCTTACAAAGAGATTATATAGGTATAATCTCTTTGGTACCTTGCCTATAGCGCAGCGCCGACCACGGATACTAGTACAGTAGGCCCCTGTACCGAGCCAGCGAGTGGCCAGGCCTGTCATACTCG
>NW_027273535.1:0-10307 GCF_040938485.1 Diadema antillarum | reverse complement strand
AACCTTAGTGACCTTTCCACCCATGATAATTTCAGAATTTCAGATATGTCATCACCGGTGATGTGTTTTCCGGCTCCATGATATTTGCTCTCGCAACAATTGCTCCCATGAAATTTCTTCACCCTAAGTCAAACATATGGGTAAATTCTACCCGCATATATAACCGTAACCCTAATCCTTATCCTCACATCAAACTAAACTTAAAACCCTATCATAACCCAAACCCTAAGACCCTGGAGAAAATAAGACTGGAGCAATTGTCGCAGGAGCAAATGTTGTGTCATCGTGTCTTCCATTTATGATAGTGATGAACTAACTCTTGAGATCCATTCATGCAGGACATGATCCAGTCACAGGAGCTTAGTATGAAGATTCAGTCAGAGGCCAGACTTCAGATAAACCAGCTTGAGAGGAGACTACAGATTGTGGAGGTGGGCTTACTTCTCCTCGTTCCCCCTTTCTGCTTCTTTTATTTTTTTACTTTAAAGCAGTATGAACTGATATGTGACATGGCTCTAAACTAATTGCAACTTTAGTAATAGTTTGTATTTTTATAGCGCCTTTTCCACTGGATACAAAGCACTAATTGGACTATATATACTTTAATGGAACTTTGCAGTGCAAATGCATGTTACTAATCTGATAAGCAAAATACATTGAATTGAACGTACAAGTTATGCTTGGTCTAAGGGAAGATGCATTCCAATGTTTTTTTGTTAAACATATAAGTACTTACATACCAGTGATTGACAGATGATGTCATTGACAGAATCTTAGTTTCAATGTTTGTTTGTTTGTTTGTTTGTTTGTTTTTGTGGGCATGTCTGAGTAATCTGAAGAAAAGTAGTACAAAAATTATTTTGAAATGTATGCCACATATACAGATATCATAGTGATATTTAGGGTATCAGTAATTTCTTCAGATCAACATGCATTTGACTAACGATGCTGTCTCTTTCAATTTTTCCAGCACCTCATGGTGAACTCGGATTTTGCTGAAGGCATCTCAGCTGCTCAGCCCTCTGCTAAGGAACCTGGTGGTGAGTCATTGCTAATCAACAAGGAATGCAAATTTCGTGTTCCTTTTCATCAAGCAGAGTCGCTTCCATGAATGGTCATGGAGAGGGATAGAGCTAAATTTCTATTGTAGGATAAGATGATAAGGACGTAATGAGGACAATATCTATCCTCATTTTTTTTCCCTCTCGTTCTCTTCTTTTCTTTCATGGCAGGTCAACAAAAATCCTGTGCATTTATGTAGCAGAGGAAAAGATTCGATTTAGGATGAGATTAGGAAATGGATCAATATCTAGAAAATTTAATGGGCTTTGGACTAAAATATTTCAATGCTTATAAACTGAATAGTTCATCTCTTTGTACCATGAATGAGAGCAGAGTCAACATGAAGAAATATAAGGATGCAGTATGTAGTGTACATTGTCCTCACATTGAGTTTTGTGAAAGTTTCACCCCATACAGAGAAAAACTTTGAGAGAGACTGAAATGCAGCATTTTCTTGCCTTTTGTTGTGTGACACAGACTTGCCTGAAAACGGCCAGTCAAAGCAGCAAGCTGTAACTTCCGTGGCAAGTTCAGCTGTACCTTCGCCAGGAGCGCCTGATAGCATCTCAGATCAAGGAAAGGGTGTCGGAGAAACCGAGAAGTCAAAGCCCACTTTTTCTTCCATCTCATCCATCCCAGCTCCTCTATTTCAATCTTCATCACTGGTGACACCCAGCATCAGTGGTGCACCACACACATCAAGTGCCCCACTTTTTACAGGGGAGAACCAAACCCATCTAAGCCAACATACCATAGACAGGCTCATGAATCCAGCAAACTTTCAGTCCAGTGAACCAGTTGCTGCCTCTGCTGGACTGGAGCAGCGGTCGTCGCAAGAGAAGGAACACATTCATGTTGGTGTAAACATCAGGAAGGTGCAGACAAACATCCCATTTGTTCAAGGCGGGTTGACGAGTGACATCACAAAATCCCAACAACTGAAACCAACTGACCCCTTTCAGACTCAGTATAGGTCATCAGGACTTCCTGGTGCGGATGAGAAACCCCAAGCTGTGCAGTCGTTACCTGCTGCACGGACTTCATCCACAAACTCATATTCAGGAGGTGGTGCAGAAACTTTTGCGGGGACATCGAGACCGGCAACTGGTGCGGATGCCACAGTCGGCAGCGGAATAAACCGCCTGCACCCTATCCAGCCAGCCATGCTTCTCTCACCTCCAAGGCAGAAGGACAGAAGAGACTTCATCAGACCACAGGGGGTACCAGCAAACCATGGCCTACAGAGAGCATGCTCCCAACACAGGCGCAGCTGGAAGCAGAGGGTCAAATACTGCTTCTGCAATGCCAGCTTCAGGGCCAGCTTCGGGGCCAGCTTCAAGATCAGCTGCAGTCCCTATAATGAGGCCTGCAGGAATTCAGAGTGGACAGTTGCTACATCCCAATGCCTCTTTAAACCAAACTGGTGCCCCACCCTTCTACTCCCTCAACAATCAGGCTAGACCTGCACAGACTAAGCTGCCGGCAAGCGACCATCTGCAAGATAGTAGGCAAACAGCGCCCTCTGTCTTGTCTCTAGACAGCTCATCCACCCGTTACCTGTCTCTCCCCAGTCAGCACAGAGAGGCAGTGGTCATCAAGAACATCCTGAAGCCAGAGCTGCCTCCTGCTGGCGAGGCCCATCAAGACCCCCTTGTTAGGCATCGACCTGGTCCAAACGGGCAGGATCACTCACATCCTCCTCAAGCAGGAGACCAGGATAGTCTGCGAGGGCTGGACTCAGAATCGGCTGACGGAACTGTGGAGGCCAACAGCGAAATTGCGGCGGAGCTGTCCGTGGACATGAACGAGAAAATCGCAGCTCTCTCCCGGCAGCGTGCCGAGGCCCAGGCAAGGTTGCAGCAACTGAAGAATGTCCACACCGCAAACAAAAGCATAGACATTCAACAGCGACCATCTACCAGTGGTGCAGGGGCTCCTCCTCTCAACCAAGTAAATGGGACTTCATATACACAAGCAGGTAATTCTTTTAACACAAGCGATTGGTGATAATGGATTGTTTTGTTTATGTCATGCACTCGGCATATTGCATTTCAACTTGATGAATTTAAGAGACTGGGTCTTGTATATTATACACCTGACAAGTGCATGTTATTCATATTTTGTCTAGACATATTAATTACAGCATGGTAGAGGACACAAATAGATTAAAACAAATCCCTCTTCATACTGCAGCAAAGTTTAAACTGCTACTTTAATGCTATATGGAGGATAGGAACTATTCTGCTTGCACTACATGTAGGAAAAAAGACTATGGCATGTGCCCTGACAAATTTTCCAATGGGTTTGTACCTCCTTACCACCAGAGTGGATTGTACAATGTGTAGATGACTTTGTATTCACCATATTTGTGTCCTGACGAGGAGTGTAGGGTTGATAGGACTCGATTTGTGATGAACAGTAAAATCATTCAGTGCAAGAAGCATCCTTTCCAGTAGCACTCGCCACACAGTTTTGAATCTGTCCCTCCGTTGATCTTTTTGAAGGAGTGCTGCTCGGAGCATCGCCACCAGTGTCGCCGATCCCGAGGGAACCGCCAGCCCCAGTTTCCATGGCAACACAGTCCTCCTGGGCATCCTCAAAGGGGAGAGCCATCCATGTTTCCCTACCAAAGCTAGATGACCTGGAGATCTCCGCAACAAGCACCCCAGCCTCAAGGCGGTAAGGTCGTCAGTGAGGGTGTAAACCAATCTGCATCAGCAATCTCGCATATGGGGGGAGGGGCAGGGGGAAAGGGGAGGTGGATGCTGTAATCTTCTACCAAAAATATATCAAAGATGTTATTGTGTGCCATTGATATACTTAGAAAGTTCACTTATGCTCCTTCATGGAATTTGTGGAATCTTCATGTATTGGTCTTTTATAGGTACAAAGCAAGCATGGATTACCCTGTTACTGTCTATAAAATGTCACTGTCACATGGCCATATCTAGCACTTGGTACTTACTGTTTATTATGATTTTATTTTTTTCTTTTTTTCTTTTTTTCTTTTTTTCTTTTTTTTTTGTGGAGGATGAGGGATAATAGAACTGTTCTGACAGAGATGTGCTGGAGTACTTTTGTCCCATTCCAAGAATGTCGCATTTATTAGGTGTGACTCTGAGACTAGTGTGATGTCTGACAAAATCTCTGATCTGTTGCTGATATTGTTACATGCCAAATCTGTGATCTAGGAGCATTGCTTAATGGGAACTAACAACACTGCATAATTTTCCTGTTGATATAATTCATGCTATTATTTTTTTTTTTAATTGCCGTCATCATCATCACATCATTGTTTTTATTGTTGTCATCAGTACTATTAGACAATTGGGTTAAGGTGGCTTCTTCTTTTAAACACTCATTGCAGGACTTCATTTGGGAGTGATGGGCCCTCTCCCAGTATTGATCAGATTAACTGGAAGACACCGCTGAAGGTACATCACCTATCCACAAATATTCCTCTCAGCCCTATCCTGTCACATCACAGCCCCATTCTACTAAAGAGCTGCAATCAGTTAATCTTTTGATACAATGTACCATGATTGTAATCCAAGGTTAGCAGCATTGCCACACAAGTTCAAAGTCAAGTGCAGTGTCATGTGATATAAGTCCTGTATCTTAATTCTCAGAGGAGTCATTGGACTGAATTTATCTGGTCCAACAAAGTACAGTGGACTCCTGTTATAGTAAAGTCCGCGGGACCGGCAGTTTTCTTTTGCTCTTTTGAAATTTTGTTATAAGCAAAGAAATTAACAATAGAAAAATATAGAGCCAATAATGTTGCAGCCTGAATTTTTTATTTCTGTGTACAGGTTAGAACTGTGTTCGTTGTAGCGGGAGTGCACTGTATATGAAAACCCCTCATTGCTCTGCAGGCCTTGTCTTGTCTGTTTGTAGTCTCATGGAGATACATCCATTAACCCTAACACAATAGACAATTAACCCCAAAACAAAATTTCCACATGCAGTGTATTAATTTGATATGAGCACAGGTTAGATGCAGTGATGCATTTGTATCATGAGATCATTCTTTACATTTTTACTGTCTGTAAACCTGAAACCACATTAGGGCTTCTATATATGTTGATATGTTTTCATCTGATTAATTGGTTAAAAAACAAGAATTGCAGTGACGTAATTGCAGATGTTTATCCCAAAGGAACACTTTGTTCATGTGCCTGAAGAAATCTGTCTTACAGTGATGTAACATTTATTTTACAGCTGCAGGTTTGATCAGTTCAAAGAGAAAATCTCAAAACGTGATGAGTTAATAATGTGATTGCTGGCTTTATTTGATAGTATTTAATGAGAGAAAAAATGAGGTTCTCTCTGTTTATAGGCAGTACAGCAAGCTGCCACAAGCTAACCCTCCTGATACAGGAACCGATGCTATACCTGTGCTGCAGCTATGACAAATGCTAGACTGTGGGAATCAAGTGGCTAGATGCCATTTGCTGAATTACCTTTAGTACCTCCCTCCCCCTCCCCCCTTTGTGACAGGGAAGAAAAGAGACAAGGCAGCATCAATGGTTTCCATCACTGCCTTGATCGCTGATGAAGTGATGACGGAAGGTAACAAAAAGAAAAGCCAGATCAGGGTTGTGGGGTCGGCTAACCAGTTTATCAACCAAGCAACATCTGTACTATCTTACGTGTACGCTCTTAAACAACCCCTGACTAACTGGACTTTGCTGCCAAGTGATACCAGGAAATTATATTCTGTAATGTATGAGACACATAACTGATATTCCCTTAAGCCATTGAATGTATATAACTTTCATCATGGTGGCAATTCTTTGCCATAATTCTAATTCACTGTGTATAGACTATTTGTATGGGGCTGGTCAATGATTATTCATATTTTCTTGGAATATCTCTTGAAGGTGAGACTGCTGTATGTCTCTATGTATTTTAGTCGTCTACGGTCCATTACGAACTAACACCTTTCATATACCTCTTTGAAAGTGACTGGAATCACATGAACATTACCCATCCTCTATTCTAACAACAACAACAACAACAACAACAACAACAACAACAACAACAACAACAACAATAACAACAACAACAACAACAACAACAACTGCACAAACTTGTAATGGAGCTCCAAGTCAAGTCCATAATGGCTTACCTGACAGAGCACCAGTCTGTCTCCATCTCGCTTGTTTTTATCTGATTGGGCGATGAATCTGTGATTTGACAGGCAAGCGCCGTTTTAGCTCCAACTCTTCATTCACCAGTGCGGTGGATGACGAAGACTCGACCGATGTGGCGCCCTCACGCAGGCTGAGTCGAGGTACTGCTTCCGCCTATTTCTTTCTTCATCACCTTTCCATGCATTAAACGTAGCACGCCGGAGCATCATGCGTTCATTACGGAGACTGTCCTGCCTTGTGGGTAGCCTTGTAAGACAGCTGATTGTTGCCATGGAAACCATGCTCATGCTTTAAAACTCTGACGAACAAATTCTACTCCTCCGATGATATGTGGTCGTGGTTGCCTCAACTTGTGGAAGGCTTGCTAGTATCTTTTTTGTGCTTTTCAAAGTGTATTTTCAAGAGAAATCTGGCAATTTTTTTTTGTTTGTTGATTCATGCAACTTTCCACACAGTTATGACTGTATAAAATGTTGAAGCAATATTAAAACAAAGCACACACCTTTTCTGAAGGCTGTTATTGCCTAAAAAAGCAGCATGCCTATTATCATGTTCAATGAATAACCTTGTCGGGGAAAATTTGAGGCTGACATTGACAGTTACAATGTTTTGAAATGTTTTAAAATGTTTTCCAATTTGCATTCCAACCATGGTAGTATTTGAAGTTCACATCAAAAATGCTTTGTCTATTCTCTGACTGTAAGGTTAGCACTTGCACAATTTCCATGGCAATGATTTTATTACATCGGGATGAGGTGTGCACATGCAGGGTTCTCCTTGTGCCTTGAATGTTCTTCATGTGAGAATCTACCATTAGGATAGCAAGAAAATTGAAAATGAGAAATATTTGGAGAATGCTATGCCAAATCATTTTTCCATGAGTCATTGTACTGTTTGCTTGTATATTCATCCCTTGCAAAAAATACAAAAGCAAAAACAACCCAGATACTCTGTATTTGGAAACAATTTGAACTCAAAGTAAGATACTCTCCTCTCGGGGCTTGCTTGCCAGTCATACTTCTGCACTAATCAAACAGCTACAGGTTTGAGATGCACACTCTGGTGTAACTTGATTAGGCAGATATCGTTACCGCTCTGTTAAGGAAATGCTCAAAGTCTTTTTTTTTTCTTAAAGAGGGATCTACTTTCTTGGAGATACTGATATCAGGCAAGTGTTGTGCCAAAAGAGCTATTCACACACTTCTTTTTCCTGTGCTGTCTGATAATCTGAAAGATTTGTTCAATCCTTTACTGAACATAGAACTGTTACTGCATGGAAAGCACATCTTCAGAAAGAAAAAAGGTTGACTCAATTATAGCCAGCTAACTTGGTCATATAGATAATTAACATTATGTAAATGATATAAGTATGAGTAAAATATATGTCGATAAGGAACAGTAAAACAAGGACTGTACCAATAAAAACTAGTTGCTTGTAGATTGTTCTTTTTCTCCTCTTATTTGTGGATTCATATAAACAAACTATGGCAGAACAAAAAAAAAATAAGAGAGGAAGCTCTTACCATTACTAGTTATTCATTCAGTGAGAAAGGAGAACAAGATGGCTGAACAATTGCATGGCTTCTTGTAGGACTGTTAGTTCTCAGAATTCTTCTCTCAAAGCACCGTGGCATGGAATTGCATATACAAATTCTTTAGACTGGAGATGCATGATGGCATATATGATATTGTGATATCAAGAGTACCACGTCATTAAGAGATAGACTATCACTAATCACTTCCTCAGACTTCAATTTGTTTATACAACTCAGATAAGAGGTCAAGGTTTTTTGTACTGTCTGTGATGTGCTGGTATATTCTATATCACACTGATTTATTTCGGAGGATGCTGGTCTTTGACATTTTGTAAATATCTATCTGAAAGTGAAAGAATACCAGAGACTGTCAAAATGCAGTGACTTTGGATTATTAGATTTATTTATTGACATCTTTTGATAAAACTTATTAAAGCGCATGACACATTCTCAATCAGTCTGTAGTGCCTAGTACATATTCTAGATTGCACTGATTTATTTCAGAGGGCACTATTCTTTCACATTTGTAAATATCTATCTCAAAATATAAGAATACCAGAGACTGAGTCAGAATGCAGTCACTATGGATGTTATTATTTCTTATCCTTTGTAACACTAACAATAGTGCATCACATATTCTTAATCAGAAACTTAAATTACCTTCTTTGACTTTTATCTGCCAATCCCATTATCAAAATTACATACTAACACCTTACAGTTAAGTATAATTGTACTAATAATGCACGTTACACAGGGCATTAGTAAGAATTATCGACTTGATACTAACGTTTGACTGTTCTGAAGTTAATACTGGTGGGATAATTTTACTAACACTCACCCAAGTAATGTGCATTATTTGTTTTATTAAATGGTGATGTGGATCCTTTCCTATGTGTGTCATTAATGAAGTAAAAAAGTAGTCCCTGTATTTGCTGTATACAGATAAACCTACCATGAGAAACTAAGCACTGAAGTGAAGAACTTACCATGTAGTAATCAGCGCTAAATTAGTAGTAGATGGTGCGTATAGATCCAATTCCCAAATTCCAACCAGCAATATTGTTCCCAAATGTTAATACATGGCATCATATGTGAGATATACTTGTTCATACTCACAGATGTAGATCTGTGTTCGTAGATCTGTGTTCGTAGATGTGAATTTGATAGGAAGTTTAACAATTTAGATTCTATGGCAGCTTTTTTTTTTGAAGATTCCCAGGCCTGCACCTGCTCAAAGCGAACTGAACTGCACACACAATTGCAGTACATTTATTCATACACATGCAAAGCATATGAGTGGTAGATTAGGGTCTTTAGTTAAAGTAAAAACTGGTCACATGATAGCTCCTAGCCAATCATTTGATTAGGATCCATGTCACCATTTCATAGCATACATTGTATATTAAACAATGTAGGGTAATGTACACCATAATGTAATAGTCGAGTCAAACATGGAAATATTTACTGCCTGTGTAGCCACAATAACTGCCACAGTTCCCCGTTGGCAATACAGTATTAAGGTATTTCAAGGATTATAAACATCATTTTGATACCATGTCACATGACTCGGGGGGGGGGGGGGGGGAAGCCAGGTATAATGCTGCTATTCATGTATCATGAAGTCAAATCTGAATATTTGTGTAATTTCATAATGTTCACTATGGGCGGAATATACACTTGTACGTTTTCCATATTTGGTTGTATACTGCTATGTACTTCATCTTCACAAACAGTGTAGAAGCTTGGAATCTGTTTTTTAAATATTTTTATGAATGAACATATCTTTTCATCGTTTCAACAGCAACTCAGTTTGTGCATGTAAGTTTTTTGAGGTCCATGGTGGTCACTGTCCATCCTGTAGTGTCCAATGGTCATATATTGTGTGTCTAGCCTTTTGCATTGTCCTACAGAATGATGCATCTTGAGCAAATACATCATCTTTAGCCCATGATGCTTTGCATTGACCATAGTGATGTTCTCATCAGGCTTAAGGCATCAAAATGTGCCTTTCAGGCGAGCCTTAGTTCATCAAAAATGTATCGCTAGTCAAAGCCTAGTCTTTTTTTCCCCCTCAATTTTAAAGTCCCCAAGTGGACTTCCCGGTTCATTTAATCCTAATTTCAGCCCCCATTTCCAGGAATGAAATTAGTGGAATCTTAAGAATGCGAGGCTGACATACTAATTGTCTGCGTACATCCTACCATGTTGGGTGATCAATTCTATGATTATCTTTAGATGGAATTTAGGATGTGTTAATACTCATGTACATGTATGTAGAAGCAAAGTCAATAAACCAAAGTACCCCATCATATTGTTTTGTTGACAGACCAGTTAAACCCTTGTCATGGTTGGGTAAACTTTGCCAGTTAAAAACGTTCAGATGTCAGATTGAATCAAACCCTAAATACACATGAGGTTGAACTGGTACTGCGCAACATTCATTGATTTCGTTGTAGTTCATGGCAGTGAACTATACATTTTTATTGTTGCACAGGGAATCCTGTACTAAACAAAAAGTATGTTGTAAATCAATGTCATAAATACACATTATTTA
>NW_027273534.1:2500-5000 GCF_040938485.1 Diadema antillarum | reverse complement strand
TGGGCTTTCCAGCGGAACGGTTGCTGCCTCGCCTGCCGGAACTCCGGGGGAGCTTCCTGTACAACACCGCTGTCTTTTTCGGCAGCCCCGAACTTTAATACATGTTTCTTTTCTGGCCACTCCGGTGCCGGGATGGTGCCCGATTCGACTTTAATTTATTCCCACAAGACTGCAAGGCAACAGCCAGAGACACACATACAACGCACACACACACACACACACACACACACACAGAGCAAAGAAGAGCAACAAAAAGAACAAAGACAGAACACAGACTGCAGAGTTTCATCTCCTCGTGGTCCGATTCATCGCAAGCAATCGAGAGGAACGCTATGAGCCACAACTCCGGGTAGGGAGCTGAGGGACAACAGATGGGAGCTCGCCTCTTCGTGCACTCTCTTCCACCCCGTCGGCTTTTCAGCGGGACGTTGACCGTCTGTCCCGCCGGAACTCCGGGGGAGCTAACGGTGCAAGCACCCAAGCACCGTTGTCCTTTCGGGGACACTACACTTTCTCTTCTGGCCACTCCGGTGCCGTAATGGTGCCCGATTCGACTTCAACGTTCCCACACGAACACAGACAGACATCCACACACACAACGCACGCACGCACATGCACACACACACACACACACACACACACAGCAAAGAACAGCAACAACAAGAACAAAAAAAAAAAAAAAAAAACCAGAACACAGACAACGAAAGTTTCATATCCTCGTGGTCCGATTCGTCAGCTTCTCTTCTGGCCACTCCGGCGCCGTACTGGTGCCCGATTCGACTTCAACGTTAGTACACGACCACAGACAGACATCCACACACAAAACGCACACACACACGCACACCCACACACACTCACACACAGAGCAAAGAAGAGCAACAACAAGAACAAAAACAGAACACAGACAGTGGAATAGCGAATTGTTCATGGGAAACCAGCTCTGAGGAGGTCTTTAGAAAACTTGATTGACCTCAGTTACACCAGATTTTTTTCACAGGTCCTCCTGCGGAATGTGTATATAAACTGTCTCATGTTTATACTTTATGAGAAATTCTCATTTGTCGACGAAGTGTCGTCAAGAGTAACTCCTTTCAAGACTCCGAAAGTGTCGTACAGCCTTTTATCAAAAATCCTTTGTTTATGCAGGCTCAGAAAACTGGAATAAGCTCCCCGAACCTGCCCACTTTATAGATAGCATAGCATCATTTAAATACTACCTTAAACACACATAAAGGGGTTGCTTATTCCCTGTCCCTGATCAATTGACGAGCACCCACTGTTGGAGTATCTCATCACCTCTCCTCTCCCATCTCTTCTCTAAAGTACATGCGCTTGGGCCACAATATTGAAAGGAAGCAAACATTTTATCCCTGTAAGGAGCAGATGTTGCACGATTGAATGAACGGATTCTAAAATATGTCGAGGGCAATTAAAAGCATTGCACTGACAACTAAGGGGACCCCTGTTCATAAGACACCCTCATTTCCACAGCAGGATGAGTGGCAGCTGCATACGTGATATTGAATCATTTCCTCTCTTCTTTCTAGATGTTATTTTTGTTTTATCGTATTTCCAGATTCTTGTACATGTGCGTTCACTTCATTTTTATATTTCACTGTATCACGTGACCCGTTGTTAATCTGCCGCGATTATTTATTTTTAAACAAATTGTTCTCTTATTGTTGGTGTTGTTACTGTTGTTGTTCATGTTCCATGGATTTTGTAACGAAAACAGAGCCCTGAGGAAGACCGGCAGCTATTTAAATACTTGATGTGTGTGTGACCACTTTATATCGTTTGGAAATGTATTTGTTTATTTTATGCCGTTTATATATTTCATGCTGATCAGGCTACTCTGGATAAAGTATATATATATATATATATATATATATATATATACATACTTTATTTCCATTGCAAATTAAAGCATGTGATGAATATTCCTAGGATACTACCTGCCCACAGGCAGGTAAGTACAAGGAAAGAAATACAGTGGACCCGGTCCATCACACCACAATTGACAGTTACACAAATATATACATGTATACAAGTACATTTACACACAAACATGATACATGAACAGCTGTTTCAGGACGAAAAGAAAAAAAACACTAAAATGAACTTATATCAGCATACATTTAACCTAAGAAACACACACACACACACACACACACACAAAATAACTCTAATCATTCGTTCAATTATACGAATCTACCGAAATTCACTACCAATGAATTGCATTAAATCCACCCAACATAATCATAACTATTTCACATCCAATATTGTAGAAAACACGGGAAAATATACATAATGATAAAAACATAATGCAAAAATATAGATCCTATAAATATACATAATTAACAATACAAAGGGGGGAAATCAAAATGGACATAACCGGCCTGCAAATAATTATTGTATATAAACATATGATATACATATAATATTCCTCTCACCTCTGTGGTATAATTCATAGTGATGACGATGATGATAACGATGGTAA
>NW_027273533.1:0-11347 GCF_040938485.1 Diadema antillarum | reverse complement strand
TGATATTCAAACTTTGATTTAGTCCTGTATCCATTTCTTAAAAGTTATTTCCTTTTATCAAGTTTTCGTTTTTAGTTTTTTTTTTCTCTCTTTCTCTCTTGTTGTCCATCTTCTTTCATTCAGCCCATACTCCTTCCGCTTCTTTGTGTCCTGTCCAACTACTTCCATACATCGGAAGTCAATTTGAGCGGGAGAGGGTGAAAAATTAGACTTGAATTTTGCTGAAAAGTAGAAATGAAGGAATTAGGAAGAAAATACCCTGTCTAAATATTTATAGATTACTTCCGCAGTCGACGAGCATTACAAGGACAAGGTATTCGGGTGGAAAGATTGTGAAGATTTATGGTTGAAGACGTCGCGCATAATCTCTGAAATGGCCGTCTTGTCACGCAGCAGATCAGGCGAAATTTCGACAAGCTTGCAAATTATGGATTTGATCGCCCTGGAAATGTTAAGGTTCATGAGTACACTAAAGCGTTTTTCTCTTGCTTCTTTCCTTTTCTGTCAGCTTCTCCGTATTTTCCCTTTGTCTTCTATTGTATATTCTTTTTGTTTTGGGTTTTGTTTTTGCTCATGTTTTCGGCGTTGTTGTTGACTCCTTATTCTTAGAGTTGCTGTCTACGTTTCCCAGTCTTCGATATTTTCGGTTTTCACCAGCGACGGGAACTGTGTGGTACGATGGAAAAGACCCTGCCTTTCTAAACACGAGGTCCAGAGTTCAAATCCTACCTGATGAACTTTTCCTTGGTCAAGGTGTTTCTCCGACGCTGTTCCACTTGGCTCAGGGCTTGGGGTTGCGAATGGATAAATGGCAATATATGGTTGAAAATTTTGACAGGTAATTCTGGTAGGAGAGGGCTAATACTGACGAAACAGCATTACACACGTACATTTGCTTTTGGGTGATATTCTGCACCTGCCTCAACACACTCTTTGAAGCATTTTAACGTTCATACATACAATAATTTCCGTATGCCTTCCATTCAAATACGGGTTTATTTGGCTTGTTGAGGTTTGCACGATTCCACCCCACGAGCTGACAGATAATAATCGCTCTCTGATGATGATGATTAATAAAATATCTGAAATTAAAATGGTATGGATTAATTTATCCACGGGAGCCTCTTTCAGTATTTACGTCTGCTCTACTGGAGAATCATGGCGTCATTCTCACCATAGGAGTTCCAGTTTAATTATTTAAACACATGACGAGGATCAGCATCAAGGATGGAAATATATCATCGAATAAGTATATCGCAGAGGCACCGATGGTGACTGACTGAAATTGAAGTGCGTGCGTATTGAACACGTGGTAGCTATTTGTACAAAATCGATCTTTCTTTCAACCCCCCCCCCCGAAAAAAAACGAAAAAAAAAATCAATGAAGGTCATTTTAATGGATATGTCCGTATGCGGAGATGGGAGTGTTTTGTTTTGTTTTTGTTTTGTTTTGTTTTGGGTTGTTGTTGTTGTTGTTGTTGTTTTGTGTTTTTTTTTGGGGGGGTGCCTTTATTTCTAATAGCTTTTAATACTAACCCTCCATGTGTAGACTATTAATTCTTTCAACGTGACCAGAGGGGGATTATTTTCATCCACCAGCTTATGGCGTTGTGAGATCAAAGCGCAAAGCTCACTTTTTATATTGTACGTTTGCGTTTCATTATATATGCCTTAGGTATTTTTTTCTTACTGATAATCATATTCACTATTCTGAAAAATCCAAGACCAGCTCAAATACATATTTTTTTAAAACTTGTATGAGGTTCTTGTGTCAAAGCAAAAGAGAGAGAGAGAGAAAAAAAAAGTGCACATCGATTTGCTAATAAAGACCGTGATTCTACCCTTATTTTTTTTTCATCATTTCGTTTCCGGACCCGATTATTAGGATTGATTAGAGGAAATTAAAACACATTATTCAAATCCTAAGGCGCATAAATGGAGATATATGATATACAGAACTGGACAACGTAAGCAGGCTTATCGAACAAACAGTCCATTAACGACGATCAAGTATCTCACTATTTTGAGTAGCTTGAAAAGTGTTTGTTTTTAACTAAAAACAACAACAACAACTAAACTGTGTCGCAATATTTGTCGTCATAATAACACTGTTTCACTTTTTAATACATTTTGCCCCCTTTAGAAGCGTCAACTCTTCTTTAATCATAACCGCTGCCATGAAACTTTGATCGTCTTCTGACGTATAGGAGGCGGTATTTGCCCCAACGATGATAGCTGATGCATGTGCTAACGCGACTTGTTACGATAGAATGGACGCTCCGCCCGGTCTGGCTCTGATGTGTGTGCATTTCTGCCGCGCGTTCACGCGTCTGTGTCGTTATTTAATTTGTAACGTCACAGCGCCTCGATCCACCGTTGGTATAAATGGAAGTTTTCCACACTACGTCAAGATCTACCCTAGATCGTAGATCACCTCCAAACGCGTGTCGCCCTCCTGACAGCGTCAACTTCGATGCTTCGATGCACGTCCAATATACCATGCTGTGGTGTATATCAGTCATTTCGATAGGAATGTAGTTCATCGTGTACTTTGCAGCAAAGTTTACTCTTCTGTATGGTGTAAGAACAGCTAATGTTGTGCGCTCCTCGAATAGTTGGTATCTCACCGCACTGACTCGAGGAATTGGTTGAATGCAATATCATTACTTGCGTTTTTACCGTAGTCTAATATGCCAAATCCAATCAATACTCTTTCTTTCCATCTCCCCCACCCCACCCTTTCTCTCTCTCTCTCTCTCACTCGCTCTCGCTTTTTTTTTCTTGTCTGTCTCTGTCTGTCTGTTTGTCTGTGTGTGTGTTTCTCTGTGTCTCTTTCTAAATTCGTTCTTTTTATATACGCAGGCAAAGACACGTCAACAACTCACACACCGCTTTGACTCACGCGGCTATTATTGTTATTATCATTATTATCATTGTCATGATTGTTATTCAGTTTTCTCTCTCATTTCTCTTTCTGTAATTCCTCTCTCATGAAGAGTTAAAAGGATGGTATAGTTTTGGTTGAGATGGAACTTCAGTTTTCCAACTTTTCTTGGAGAGATAGGAAGAAACCTCTTACGAAATATGAAATAGCATATAATTCTGAGAGGAATTTAAAGTTTGTTTGATGAAAATTGGTTTTAAAATGACCGAGAAATCCAAACAAATTGACACTAGTAAAAGATTGGACCCACATTTTTTTATTAGGATCGCTTTGTTTTACTTTGTTTTCGGAAATCTCAGCCATTTGATAATTGATTTTCCTCAAATAAACTATGAAGTCCTATTCGAATGGTATGCTCTTTAACATTTCATAAAGTGTCTCGCAAAAAGTTAAAAACCTGAATCCTCATCTCAGCCAATACTTTACCATCCCTTTAAGGAGTGGAAGAATCATCGTGTGAGGAAAGTCAGTAGTTTATTTTTTTATTATTGTTTTTAGTTTAGTAGTTTAGTTGGTATTTTAGCGGTCTATTTGCTTGTTCCTCCAAATCATCAAAATACCCCTCCGGATATCTGTTGTATTCGGTAGGCATTATGTAATTTCACTTAAATCCATTATATTAGAGACTGAAATATTTCCCTCACCCAAATCCAAAAAAAAAAAAATATATAATGATAAAAATCCATTCATACTTTTTTCCCGTTTACAATTCACGGCGGGAAGGTTGGTGGCAGCCATAAAAAAATCAGTCAATCGACGATAAGGGAATCGATTTTAATGAATTTTTGAAAAATTGATTCATACGAATGAAATGCCCATTGTTCCGATGCCGGAGGTGACCTTCACTTAAATGAAATAGTAATGACAGAAGGCGATAGAAAACACTTATTTCTTTTTCAGTATCAAATTGGGAAATAGCTTTATCCTTAATTTGGTACAATACACTATTCAGTTGTTCATTAGACAAATGGAATTCCATACTTGAAACTGGGACGCGCTGCCTTAAAACGCATGTACTCCGGTCGAATTGCAAACCTGGCGTTGTTATTTGGATGAAAGGAACGTCCTCAATAAACTGATTGCGTACGTTTAAAAATTCACTCAAACTTCGTTTAATCTATTCACGGAAACCCACACGATGAACTTGTTAGCGATAATTGACTACATCTGGACCCGAATCGTGTCCGTTATTGACGCCGGCAGCTGCGGCCAAATCATGGTCGCGCGCCGTATCGCTTTCCCCAAATTTTAATCAGCCTGTTGTTAGAAGGACGTGTGTGTTGCAGCACATGCAGAACGTTAAAAAGAGAGGCGCTGAAAGGAGAGCTCCCACCCCTGCCTCCCCCCCCCCCCCACCAACTCAAATTAATTCCCCGCTGGCTTCTTGTATGCAGCCAAAGACTTGTGCTGTTGATTAGAGTTGGATTGTTCAATTTATTCAAGTCAGGTTTTTAAAAAAAAAGGAAACGACAATCAAGAAAAAGTCAATCGGAAAGGAAGGTTACTTACGATATTGGATTATGGTTAGATTTCTTCCGGGTTTTCAAAATTGACACTACAGCTTTACACGTACCAGGCACCTCTGCCACGTATCTAGTATTCCACTACGTACAGTGTACATGAGTGTACGCTGCTCAAAAAAACCGCACCAAATGCGAGGCATAACAATAACAACGACGAATATAAGTAGATACATACGAGAGAGGTAAATGATGGGGACAAACTCTTAGCCAAAATTGAAAATGGTGCAAAACTTTTTGACAGACCTGATTGAATAATGCAGTTGCATCTTATAGTGGTTTAGACTATGAACATCAATCGCGCTTTTTTTGCATTGTCGAGAAATGAAAAGAAATGGAGAACCGGTCTGAATTGATCAAAATGCATCTCACGATTAATTTTCAGAAAGATAATTATTGCCAGTTGGCTTATGGCAGATCCCACACACACACACACACACACACACACACACACACATACACACACGAGTAAAGAAAAAAAAATGGTGAAATGAATAAAAGTCCTGGAGGGCGAAGCATTATTGAACTGAGTGCCACTGTCATACGAGTAGGCACTACTTGATTATGACGAAACAATGTTCTCTTGTGAGGTTTTTGACCAAGCACGACGTTGTTAATCAGTTCTGGACGCTCATTTAATATCTGTGACATTGTATGCGAGCAGGCCGCTTACAGCGGTATGTTCTATTAGTCGGGATGATAGTCACTCTGAACGTTCTGGGCTTGCTGTAGCAATGGTAGCCTACGCATCCTCCTCACTATTATATGAGTAGGCCTATATACTTTATAGTTCTTTCTTCTGGTTACCGCATATTGTGCAGTGACCTGCCTACCAGTAGGCCTATAATGATATTCCCTTCACGGGCGTCTTTATCAAGCCATGGAGCTACAGCAAGTGTAGCTCCATGATCAGATATAGCAATAATCACATTGAAAAAAAAGGCACTCAAACTTTTGAAAAGCGTGCCTAGTTGTAGACAGGCATCTTGTCTATATACCAGCGTTTACAAGCATTCTTTACAAAAAGGAAAATAAATGCTCTTGCTGAACAAGGTTAAGAGAGGCAAAGACAGGGTTATGGAGGGTCTGGATTGGGGAACAAAAAACAAAAAGAAGGAGTAAATGACAGACAGATAGAAATAGATAAGAAAGGAGAGAATAGGAGATTGATAAAATTATGCTCGATTTGCAGTTGAATATGATTATTGGATACCACTTTCGAAGTCTACCCATGTGAGAATGTCGATTTCCCTTTTCCAGGGATATTTGAGGAAGTATATGCAAAGCAAGATCATCATGCATTCTGTTGGAACCCTTTCAGGACTACTATTTCAAATGCCATTAACATTTTATACCAACAGGTTACTATAATTATTAACGGGGGAGTTAACGAACAGCATGACAGCATACTGACGTCAGAGAGCATTAACTAAAATTAACTAAAATCTCCTAATTTATTCATTATGACGTTTAAATCAACGTATATAAGCACTGAATTGATCAGTGTTTTAGTAGTAGCCATGATAACAATTGACTAATTATGGACTAATTATGTATTCTAATCACAGGGCGATGAGGAATGAGCGAATTGGTAGGTATTTATCTTCCAATTACTGATATGGTAACGCGTTAAATAATGCAGCCACCATACAGTCTGAAGTACATCAAAGAAATGATGATTGGTTTGTTTAGACATAATATCTCTTTCCGCCGAATCTCCAGTGGGAATGTTCAGAACTCTCTATGATGTATGGAATACGTTACGGTAAAAGATAAGTATGAAAGATATGCGCTAAAGACGCCACATGAACTTTATAGCCGGGTAATTAAGAAATCGGAGAGGCAGAAGCAAAAGCATCAAGATTCACTCTCCCCAGTAACGACATGGTATTTGTTGCTCCCTGGATCTATTGACCGATATTCACAGGGGAATGTGACGTGAGACCGAAGTGGGGGGGGGGGGGGGAAGCAGAAAAGACAGATGCAGTATTTTCTTTGTTTCGGTCCCGTTACAAAATTAATGGAGAGTTATAGACGTGAAGGGATTGAACGATGACTTGTTTGTGTACGTGCTTGTGTGTGTTGTAAAGTTTAGAGAGTATAGAAAACAGTATTTGTATAGAGGAAAAGGGGAGAGGTAAAGATAAATTAGAGAGCATGAGAAAAAAAACAGCGGAAAAGAGGGACAAAGAATGCAAAGAGAGAGGGAGAGGGGTATAGAGAGAAGCAGAGAGAAGGAATGGTATGTGAAAAAGAAAATCAAAAAGCTTATTTATAGCGAATCCGTCAATCGTAATGCTAGGCATTGCGGTGATCACGAACATGTATCTCTGTTTATTTCGATATTTTTTATACTTATGAAAATGATTATCACTTTGACTAACAATTGCTTTTTCATGTAATTTATTACGGATTTTTATTAAACACTTTATTCCCTTGGTAATCCAACGGTGTGTATTCTTTCTACTGAGTTTCCTTTTAATCAGTGGTATATTCTTATTATAATAAAACGAAACCTATCCACAAAAAAAGTTATATGTCTTATCTGCATATGTTGAAAAAATCATTCCATGTTTCCTCAGTTAAATCAGATATTAAAAATTCAATATTTTCATCCGATTCTTTCCTGTACCATCTGTGTGTTGTTGGTTTTTTTTTATTCATCTTCAATTATGAATATAGTGAGATAGTGAAAGTCGGCAGGTGATCAGATGCATCATAATAAAGTAAACCATCATGATGAACTTGTTTGTATCAATACAATTCTTTAAAAAATTGTCCAAAAGTGTTCTAGAATTTTGCATTATTCTCGTGGGATTTTTGATATGAGAATGAAAAGAAAATGATGCAAATACATTTAATAACTTTAAAGCTAACGTATCAGATTTCATCATATCAATATTGTAATCATCCATAAGATGAATTTCTGCGTGTATACTGTATGCATGCACATGAAGTGGGTCTCCTTTGCAACCTTTCATCAAATAAGATCATATTTTTTTTTAAATATTTTACTCAAAGTGTGCACCAGATCGTTGAATTTCAATTCAAAATATGCAAAATCTCTCGTGCTTGGGAGGGGGTATCCCCCTCCCAAATCCTCCCCCTCTGTGCCTCTTTCCCTAGCTTAGTACACTTTTTAGATTTACTAAAGAAATATATGGATAATTCTGAGTGGACAAGAATTATCACTTATATTCCGAAAACTCAAAGTTCCCTCATGTACTGGGGGAATTTCCACTTTTAATCGACCCCCCTCCCACACCATTCCTTTTCCTCTCGCTCGCTTCGCTCGCTCTGGCTCAGTCTCGTTCATGATATTCAGTGAAAAGAATTAATACAAGAAGTGTATTTAAATTATACCATTTTATAGGCAAATTGTTTATGTACATCAAAATATACTGCTATCTTAAACAAGTGGGACTGTTTCACGTCGATAAAACGCGCAAAAACATGCATCAAATTGCACCATTTGAAACATCAAAATGCAAAAAGTTCTCACGTGGGAGGGGGGAGACGACCCCTCCACACCCCCCCCCCCCCTCCCCGCTCGCTCCGCTCGCTCGGGTTCAGTCGCGTTCATGATATTCAGTGTAAGAATTAATACAAGACATTTATTCAAATGATACCATATTTTATAGCCAAATTGTTCAATAATAATCGACATGAAAATGTATTGCTACCTTAGACAAATGGAACTGTTTCAATTCCAATAAAACGCGCAAAAACATGCATCAAATTGCACCATTTACAACATCAAAATGCAAAACAATTTTTATCGTGGGAGGGGGGGACATCCCCCCTTCTACACCCTCCCCCCCCCCCTCGCTCGCTCCCTCGCAGACTAACCGCCCCCCCCCCCCCCCCCCCAAGATCAAATCCTGGCTACGCCGTTGCATAGTGCCTCCTTTAATAGCAGCATGTAGTGAAAGGGTTTTCGCATCCGGGAAGCAGTGTTTCATGGGGGAATGTATTTGCGATGCTTGTTTGAAAAGATCAGTATGAAAAACAGTTTAATCTCGTTTATTTTCATTTAATTCATTTAGTCCGTTTTCTTCCTCATTTTCAAATTCCAAAAATCACAAGTTGTTGCATAGCTGGTTGACTATCAAGAATCATAATACATGATAGCATATAGCGTGAAGTAATTAAGTAATATAGATTGTGTGTATAATCAAGAGAGGAATTTAAATTTCATTTAATTTCATTTATTCATTTTCAGTGCTATCAAATATGTAAGTGTAAAAATCTATCATGCAAAACATTTAGGATATTGTACATAATCTAATTCGAAGTACAATACAAACAGACAATTGTTGTAAGGCCTAGTTTCATGATATTTACACACACACACACACACACTCACACACACACACATACATAAAAGATAACAATGTATTTTAAATGGAGGGGAACATAAAAAGCGGAGCCTGTAATATGCATTCCCTTCAAACAATTACTAATAAGACACAAAAAATGACACCGCATACGGGTGGAGAAATGCATCCCATGTAGCTGACAAAACTATTACAAACACTACCGCAAAATTAATAACTTACAAAGCCCTGCATTGTGTACAAGGTCGCCTTCTTGCAGCAAGGAAGGGGGTGAGGAGGAGTCATGAGTTTAGTTTGAAACGGATCATTTTGGACTGGAAAGGGGAATTGTAGATGAAAAGTAATACATCCTCGCACAAAAATCAAACTTTGCAGGGAGAAGAAATATGAGCACTGGATGGCATCAGAACTTGGTCGGACGAATTGAATAGGTCAAGTCAAAATGTTTGAATGACGGAAAATTTGGGCGATTCTGAAGACCCGGTATAGGAACTTAACAGAAACAATTTCAATTTACATTTAAATGACATAATACTAGGTGCAGATCTAATCCTGTCATCAAGGGACTTCCAAAGTTAGGACCAGTAACATAGATGTAAAAAAATCGAATCGGTGAGAATGGTTCTCGTTAACGGCAATTGTAATTCGTTTGATTGACGGGTTGGATACTTATTGTATTGATTCGGGGGTTTTCCAACATGTTGGAAAAAAGTAGGCAATCGTAGAGTTTGGCATTCTAACTTGTATATTAATTGACCAAGGCAATGATTGAAGAAAAATGAAATATCTTTATTTATTCAGAAAATAAAACATCTTTATGAGCTGTCCAAGAACTAGGACAAATTATTCGCAGTTTTTTTTTTCTGTAAGAGAATTATCATTCTATCAACATAAGCTGAATGTTTATGACACCACGCCAAAATACAATTCATGAAGTAGGGTAGGGGACGGTCAGTGGAGCCGGGATTTGTAATAACGCCGGGATTAATTGCAAAAACGCCGGGATTTGTAGAAACGTCTCTCCGGGATTGGTAAAAATGTAAAAGCGTTCAATTTTGCGGGAAATGTAAAAACGTCACCGGGAAATGTTAACATCATTTATTTCAACGGCATTTACCCCCCTCCCCCCCCCCCCCCCCATCAGGGCACTCCTTAATCCATCATAATCAGACATGAAATTTCAGTCATTAATGTCTTCATAGCACTAACTTAGTTCTATCTTTTTCGGTTCGACAGAAGAAGATCCAAAAAATTCCAGAGTTTAAGGACTCTAAGGGTTCAACTCCATGTAAATGCTATATGCAAAGTTTGGTGAAAAATCCGTTGTAGATTTTTCAAGAAGATGCAGAAAATGTGAAAGAATCCCCTCCCCCTCAACCCCCCCCCCCCCCTTTCACGATCAGGGCACGACTGGATCCGCCAGAAGCGAACCTGAAATTTCAATCATTGTCTTCACAAAAATCTCCTTCCTCCCCCTTACCTCCCCCCCCCCCCCCCGATCAGGGCACGCCTCGATCCGCCATAATCAAACTTGAAATTTCAGTCATTAATGTCTTCATAGCACTAACTTAGCTCTATATTTTTCGGTTCGACAAAAGTTGATAAAAATAATCAAGATTTATGAACTCGGAGGCTTGAACTCAACCCATCCCCCCCCCCCCTCCCCGGCCGAAGGAAAAAGGGGGGGGACTTATTTAAACAAATAAGATCATAATTTTCACCATAAAGATGCTTTCTGCCAAGTTTGATGAAAATTCATTGTGGGGTTTACAAGAAAATGAAAAAGGTAAAGGGTCTAGGGCAATTACCCCTGCGATGGGCAATTACCCCGGACCCTTCTCCTTGCCCTAATCCTAATCCTAATCCTGAACCTAATCCTAACCCTAACCCAAACTCCTAACCCTAAACCTAATCCTAACCCTAATCTTTACTCTAACCTTACCACTAACCAGTATTTAGCCGGGGTAATTGCCCTCTGGGGGTAATTGCCCGGATACGCCGGCGAGACGTTGTTACATATTTCCGGCGTTGTTACAAATCTCGTCGTTATACAAATCCCGGCTCTATATACAAATCCCGGCTCTACACGGTCTAGGTAGAATGCACATTAGAAGGGTACATTGATGACTCATATAAGTTTCCGAATAGGTACTAAACACACTATGAAAGTGAGGTTTTCAAAAAGTTCATTGTCTATGGTTGATCCTATAAAAATATCTTAGTTGATGCGATTTTCAAGACCGCCATCTAAGGTAATAATTATCTGTGGGTAGACTACCTAATCACTTGCTGAAAGTCATACTTTTTTGGATTGTTCAATGCCATTCAAAGTCAAATTGTTTCCTCTAAATTACGACAGTACGTTTTTGAGGTCAAAACATTAATGTATGAACCAAAATGCCACGGACTGAGTGCGAAAGGAAATCTTTAGAGTCGTCTGCAAACAGTATAATGAAAGAAATTCAGGGTAATTTCGAATGTTGTTGATATAAAAAATGATTAACATGGGCCAGATATAAGCTGCCTTGGAGGACGCCACAAACTAC
>NW_027273532.1:0-14536 GCF_040938485.1 Diadema antillarum | reverse complement strand
GCGCGCGCTCGCCAAAATTTATTTAGATTTATTACATTTAAATCACCCTCATCTATAAGGCCGTCACTATGTCTTTATTAGAATTGTGATTTAATTAGCAAAAAATGACAAGAATTCCATGTTTTGTACGCTGAAATACAGAAATTTTCGGCTCGCTCGCTGCGCTCGCTCGCTAAAATTCGCCCTCCAAAAAAAGAGATAAGAACGAAACGTGATGATGGCGCGGAAATATACAAATTTCGGCTCTCTCGTGCGTACTAATTTGGAGTATTTTTTCAAGTCCTCAGATTGTTGGTATAAATCGTTATCTATAAGGCCGTCACCATTAATTTTCTTGATTAGAATTGTAAGATTTAATAAGCAAAAAATGACAAGAATTCCATGTTTTGTAAGCTAAAATACAAAAATTGTCGGCTCGCTCGCTGCGCTCGCTCGCCAAAATTTATCACAAAAAAAAGAGATAAGAACAAAACGTGATGATGACGCGGAAATACACAAAAGTTTTCGGCTCGCTCGCTACGCTCGCTTGCCAAAATTTATCTAAATTTATTACATTTAAATCACCCTCAAAAGACCCCTTTTAAGTGCTTGAAAAAGCATATCATGTAGACTTTTTTTAAAGTCCCTACCGGGATGGGGTTGGGGTTGAACACTTTTTCAGAAATTCGGGGCGCAATTTTCGCACTTGCCCCGGGCGCCATTTTCCCTAGATACGCCACTGATTGTATATTATCCTTATTCATGAAATTCATATGAGACTTTACGTGTGTACGTATCATTAATCAGTGTGCGTAGCATGTATGTATCATTGATCATACATTATTATGAGTGTGTGAAGATGAATGCAAACATTCATTCACGTATCCAAGACGTATTGACAAACGGATTAAGAATTTGTCATAATTAGGTGTACACATGCGTAGGTATTATAATAAAACATGGGTTAGATATTTGCGAATAGTCTCCCGTAGAGTAGTTTGTGCTCAAAAAGATATGATGTGGATGAACCTGACCTTATGAAAAATTTTCATCTTCTTCATATTACTCTATCAAAGACTCTTCTCTTATTACCTTTCGTCTGAAATCAAACCCTTACCATTCAAGAAGCCAATTTCTTTTGTCTCTGTTGGAATAATGTGCGATTAACGATTGTCATTACAAATTCGTTAAATACTTAACTTATATGCCCAGAAAAGACTATCTACTTCAGCCAGTGTGTTTAAAATCAAAAGCAGATAATTTATTAACAATGCGCCTTAACGTCCTAACCGAGGTCAAGAAAACAATTTAATCTAGGGCCAGTTATTAAGTCAACCTTGATTTGTGGTACTTTTATTTCATTTTTTTTTATTATTATTTTTTTTTTTTGGGGGGAGGTGTATCATAGAACAAGTATTAAGCATAGAATAAGTTATACACTTGTAAATTAAAAAGCTTCAAGTTTGAAAATGCAATAATACCAACGAAAGAATATCAGCGAGTTTTGCGATGACGGGTCAAATACATGAAGAGTTTGTTCGCAAAAACCGATAAGTCCATATTTGCCAAATGGAGATATTTGCGATGAAAGGTCAAGAAAGATAAAGAGAATGATAATAAAGAAATTGCTTCTTTTGACCATAACTTAAAAAATGTACCTTTTTATGTAGTGACCAATGTATCATTTAAAAGGTATTATTTTGTACTTTATGACAGAGACCGTACTTCAAAATCTTCAAAAATGGACTTCTCGGTTTTTGCGAACAAACTCTTCACATGTTATGCCACTATAGATCAATTTATAATTCTTTGTGGACCAACATTATCTATCAAAATTCATTTTAATCCATCTTATTTAACACTATGCTGAAATAAAATAGAAACAATTCAAGCGAGTACCATTTATCTGCCAGAGCTTTGTTAGCCATAAAGGACTATGTTTGAGTAGGCGTCTTTCACGCAGTACGTAGATTGTCGCTGTCAATGATTACAATGTTTAAACCTCTTGATGCTATATCAAACACTATAGTATCGATGAGATGTTGATTTTAAGCAAAGGATAGAAAGAATACAGAAGGATGCAGACATAAAAAGAACAAGTCGAAATAACGAAGCATGATTGGCTGTCGTGTAGACAGTTAAGTTTATCTAATTCTTCAGTCATCACAATGTAACAGTAGGTGACTGATGAAAGTATCAATGAATTATATCTATAGTAAACTATAGTAAATGACAATTGACGTGTCTGCATCGGGCTTCTTAGTGTACTGTTATTTTTTCCTTTTTCTGTGCCCAACCGAAAACAAACAAACAAACAAACAAACAAACAAATAGACAAATATTCTGATCTGGGAGATCCTGCGGTATTTGCTCAACATTTTTGGTGACGACAGGGTGAGGGCGCCCTTTCACTTTGCGCGTGCAGACATCTTCGCCACTTTGATGCTTGCATAAAACCCCTTTTTTGGTTTTTTATTGTTTTGTTTTTGTTTTTGCTTTAAGTTTTTTTTCTTCAGATTCGTCATAGAGTCTTGGGGCAGTGCAAAAGAAGATTCCATCTCTTGAATTACAGGCTCAGGTTAAATTATGAGTAATATTGATCAAGAGGAAATGATTACGGGGAAGTATTTCCAGCCATACCAACAATCGCTCGTCATAAACAACGTGACAGAGAGCCGATTTGTCTCTGTTATATAGAGTTTTTTTTTTTCTTTTTTTTTTCTGACAAGAGCCACCGGGTTATAGCACCCTCTTGAGAGGCTGTCCTTTGTGAACAATCTTATAGGCGTAGGTCAAAACCAGCCAAATCGTCGGATCCCCTGTAGGCCCTGTATATAGCGGGCAGCACCAAACTGATAGGCTGGTAGACCTAGATATCTGATATTGAGGTCTGTTGAAAGCTTGTGAAATGTGGTTCATCGTGTACAGTGTGAACGCACCAGACTCACCATTGAAAACATCCAGAAATGTCAAATTTCCTTTCCATGCAAGTTATAATTTTCACCAAAATGTGTGTGATTGTGTGTTGTTGTTGTTGTTGTTAATTTATTACCCCTAATGTATCCACTTTTGTATTTTGAGCTGATACTTTGATGATTCCGGAAACAATCAAAATACGACTGAAGATTTAGTTTCAGAAGTAAAATACTTTATATATGATTAAGCGCATACACACTTGGTATCTTCTTTCTCTCTCTCTCTCTCTCTCTCTCTCTCCCTCTCTTTCTTCCTTTCTTTCTCTCTAAGGAATCATTTCAATGAAGCCGGTGAGTTTTTTTTTTCTGAAATCTTGTGGAAGAATTCTTTATAAATTTCCCAAATCATTTGCAGACTTCGAAGTCTTCATTTTCTCTCTCTCTCTCTCTCTCTCTCTCTCTCTCTCTCTCTTTGATAATTGAAGAGCTCATTTGCAAAAGGGATTAGATCCATTTTTGATGAAAATTGAGTTATTCGCATCACTGCACATAATTCCAGTTGAGTTAGCTACAGTGAAAATTTCAACTGCAGACAACCATTTGAATAGAAATTATTGCAAAATTAGATTTAGATTTTCCATACACTTGTGTACAAATTCTCACAAAGAAACCTTTCTTTTTTCTAAGTACTAAGTACTAAAAGTGGATCTAACCCCTTTTGCATATAAACTCTTCAGTTATTGATACTTTTCGTGATATCAGGCTCCTATCATCAGCAAGGGGTCAAAAATAAATGTCGATATTCATTTTGCTGTTCAACTTAAAGAGCAATTAAACAGGAATCGTCCAAACTATAAACTTGTTTGGCTACTCAACAAGAACCACGTACCCACAACGAGTGAGATGAGCGCCAGTGACAAACGCCCTCAACGACTTGTTCTTCAGCAAAATCATGTCTGAGGAGGCAGACGGAAGTCACCCTGCAATGCATGCAGTCTAATAGGTTTAAGGTCTTACAGAACTTTCACTGGTGGTATTGGTAAAATACCATTAGTCTGGTAGTATAAAGATTTGGTAAAATAATCTGAGGGACACATAAGACGAAATAATCATATTGACAGGTCGCGCTATAGGTACATGTGTTCCCATGCTTGTTATAGTTGAGACTATGGTAGATAATAAAGATTATTGTTATTAAATTGATAGCGTTGATCATGTTGATAACAGCATAAACATCTTGTAGCTGCATTAAAGCGTTATTTGCGATTGAGTTGTCATTATAGTGGTGTAGTGGTCGAAGGAATCTAAGGGCAATAACGTCTGTGAAAATTCTTGAATGTAAAAAACGAATGAAAAATGAAAAAAATATAATTATTGTGTGTAAATAAAGCTAAAACATATTAAGGTTTATTCCCCCTCAAAAAAAAATAAATAAATACGGAGCTTTCGGGAGGGACCAGTTTGAGCATGCGAAGAATCGCGTATCAAAATTGATCTATAAATTTTATAGCTCGCGCGCCTGAGTTTTCACTAAAGGGGGGGGGGGGGGTGCTGTTGTCCTACCGAGATAGCAGATATACCATTTTCTCTCAATGTCACTGACATAAGGTGTGTAGTTACAAGTTTGTCTACTTTTGGTATAATGCACTACGCGCTTGGTATCCTCTCTCTCTCTCTCTCTCTCTCTCTCTTTCTCTTTCTTTCTCTGGGGATTTATTTTACGTCGGTGATTTTTTTTTTTATGAATAAGAAGAATTCTGTGTAAATTTCCAAAATCATTTGCAGACTTCGAAATCTAAATCATTTTATTTTGATAATTGCTACCTTTCATGATATCAGGCTTCTATCATCATCAAGGGGTCAAAAATAAGTGCCGATATTCATTTTGCTGTTTAACTCAAAGATCAATTAAACAGGAATCGTCTAAACTTATTTGGCTCCTCTATAAGAACCACGTACCCACAACGAGTGAGATTAGTTCCAGTGACAAACGCCCTCAACGACTTGTTCTTCAGCAAAATCGTGTCTGAGGAGGCAGACGGAAGTCACCCTACAATGCATGCAGTCTAATAGCTTTAAGGTCTTACAGAACCTTCACTGGTGGTATTCACCGCCGGAGGAGCGTTTCCGATAGTGGGGGGGCACTTCCTGGTTTCATGAGCCAACAAGTAAAAGTAGTGACACATTCCTTGGTATGTTGCCCGGTTCCGACGGCCCTGTATTGGTAATATACCATTTCAATAGTGGTATAGTAGTACATTGTATAATGGATTTGGTAAAAGAATCTAAGGAACTCGTTAAAGAAGAAATGTATGAATACGACGTGCTTTGTATGTATATGTATCTAATATAATGCATGCAGATATCCATGTTTGCATAAATGCCAACAGAAAATATTTCCTATAGTTGACAATTAACTGAAAACTAAATCTGAATCTGAATAATAAATAACATAGTGTTTCCGTGTAAGTTGAGACAGTGGTACATAATAGATCATTACATCAATAACGTTTATAACAGCATAAACATCTTCTAACGTTATAGTCTTATATTTGTGGTAGAATTATCAATAGTCATGTGGTACAAGTGTATAGTGGTCGAAGGAGTCTGAGTACAATAACGTGTGTGAAAATTCTTGAATGTCACATAATAGCGAAGGAAAGGTGAAGAAAATATGGCATATTGTAGACCTATATAGAGCTAAGACATAATAAGGGTTATTCCCGACAATGTTCTCTGAAATAGCAACAAATATGATAAGAGGAAAATGCTTAGCTTGACCTTGGTGTAGAAAGAAAGAAAACAATTATCTCTGAAGTTACATTCAATGTGCATGAAGCTGGTGTTAACACTATAGCGTCCATAGACGCTTGTAGATGACAATGTGTGTAATTGAAAATTGACTGTGCGGACTAAAGTCTCATTATTAGAATAACATCAACTTCAATTACAATTAGTTAAAATCTGTCAGCGGAACGACTATTCTTGTGACATAAGGGGAAAATTTGTAGTCAATATATCTCTTACCAACTCAATATTCAGTCTAATACTCGTTGGACGGGTAATACCGCTGACTTGCAATAAAAGAATCAAGAACAATGAATTTTTATATTGGAAAAAAAGACTTGATACCGATTTAGTATGATTATGTTTATTATTACTATAGAAAAAAAAATGGGCCGTCTCAAGTTTATATCTTGGCACAATGTTCGATAAGGATTATTTCATTTCAAACAAAATGTGACCCTGCATTACAAAATCACCCAAAGTGGTCGACGTGGATTTTAGCCAAGGGCAGATTCTGAAAAAAAAGAACAACAACCAGACTCTATTATACAAAATGATGTATAAATCAATGCAAATTAACTTTCCTACCCTATCAATATAACGACATAATCATGCCTTCTCTCTCTGTCTCTCTCTCTGTCTCTGTCTGTCTGTCTCTCTCTCTCTCTCTCTATATATATATATATATATATATATATACCGTATATATATATATATATATATATATGATATGGGCACAATAGCTTAATCACAAACGTATTACATGGTTGGTTGATGTACGTGTGTCCTATCTAAAAAAAATATCATTATATAAATGTAGGGGACCCTCCGCAGCGATAATTTTAAACATAGTGAATCAATCCAAATACAATTTCAGGGTATGAAACTATAACTTATTACCCACAACTTCCTAGATTATTAAATTGTCTACATGCTACTATACTTCAGGTTCTTACGATACACCATCTTAGCTCTTTTTTTTTCTTTTTCTTTTTTGCAGAAGACCCCATTCAATTTGGTTAAGCAGTCACAGAGAAATGTGGATCGTTGCAAAGCATGTCATGGGTCTGATTCTTCCAAGTTTAGCACTTGGATGCTCTTGGAACTGCATATTATGATGTGTGTGAACAGAATAGACAGAACTTGGAGGGAAGGGATTCCTGACATGCTCTACAAAACTCTTCATTTCTCAGTGACTACTAAAGCAAATCGGATGGGGTTTTCTGTAAGATAATTTATAGGTAAGTTATAGTTTGATACTCTACAATTATATTTGGATTGATTCACCGTTTTTAAAGTTATCATTGCGGAGGGTCCCGTTGTAATAATTTTTTTTTGACATACGGTATGGATCTACGAACTATGATATTCGCTGGTTAAGCATTGTATATTGCAATACGATGGGGCTGCTCTTCGATCGGTCGTGAAGACGACCGCGTGAATCAACGCAAAGCACAGTAGGCCTACTGACAGCTGCATCGGTAATCTGTAACAGTATAACACGCAGTGCAATTATGTTATTTTGCTACACACTTTTTACACTCCCATGGATTAGCGAAGAAATAAAAAAGAGAAGAATGATGTGAGCACCCGTGACCCATTTCTGCGCCTCTGATTGGCTACGCTGTTGTTGTGGCAAAATTTACATGATGTGTATTGGCGGGATAGAATATCAGAATGGAACAAGGAAAACAGGGAGTGAACTTGTGCAACGGGGTTCTGACATTGAATCTTCTCCAAACTATGATTGCTCATTTCTGGATTCGGGAGGAATCAAAAACTCATTGCGACACCAGAGGCCTATGAAAGTAACCCATGTGACAAGAAGATGAAAAGTGAAAGAAATGTGCATTACCCATCAATAAGACGTGATGGCCATTTAATCACTGCAAAGATGAAGTAAACATGAAATAGGAAATCCTTTTTAACACGGTATGTGTGACTAAAACATATCAAGATGACCTATTTGACATGCACTTGTTAAAATTCGGTACCGGTGGAAAACCAATATTAGACAAGATTGATATTCAGACTCCATGATTGAGCGAAAAGCTCTTTATTTGCCTAGACATTACCGCGAGATTTCGTCGCCACTCTTGTATAGAGAATGTGTTAAACATGTCATGTTGCACTATTGAGACTGGGGTGATTAGAGAATTTTTGACATCTTTGTAGGGGGAGTGTTTTGTGTTCAGGGAGTCTGCCATAATATGAGCAATATCCCCAATATACACATACATGTATATTACGTCATATACACGTGTACATGTGATATAACATTATGTTTTAACATAACAGCAAGACTTAGATATAAGCAAGTATTAAAGAGGTTGTGAATAAAAATTTGTATTATTTTCTGAAATGTATTTGAAGAAATGGTTAACAGATAATAATAAAAACTGCTTCAAAAAATCAGAAAAAGTGATGTTTCTGATAAAATGGGGACAAAATAATTACAGAAACTACTTCGTCAGTATGACTGTCAGTTTCCAATCAATTTCGAAGTGGTTGTGCGTGGTATCATTGTTCTTTTGAAATCATGGTCGCATCGTTATTAGCTAAAACCTATACAAACAGAGTTTATTCGACATGTTTTACTGTTTCGGCAGTCATTATTACTTCTTGGATTTGCACATTTATATGGTGTATCAACAATTTCCAATGAAATGCAATATTTGAGTTCACTGAAACATTCTTCAAACTGCGTGCGCAGTTGTCATATTACTGATGAATATAAAGCACATGCGGCAAAAAAACGAACATTAAGTTCCTCTCCTGTTAACTGTTTCATCAAACGTTACAATTTTGACAGATATCATAGAGCAAACTTTAGCTAATCTGTAATAGAACTATGATCGCTTGAATGATTAGACTTCGGCGAGATTTTAAAGTCTGCTCTGTGAGACCTATCAAAATCACAACTCCGCAGACGTTTTGATTACCGTTGACATCAGGAGATGAACTGAATGTTCTTTTTCACAACTCGCTGTCACACGAGGTAAAATTGCATAACCCACCAACAAGCTTTATTTATTTTTTTGTCTTTAAGGTTCGAATGTAGCTTTAATGTCAATCCAAAGTCATGGTGATCACATGTGCCCATTATCAGTTGGATCTGAAATGAGGTAGAGCATCTATGCGTTATCTGGTAAAGTCAGTAAAAGCGACAGCAACGATTGGTGCTCACCGTCATTCACATGCTTTACCGGAAGGATAGTTACAAATTTCACTGTCAGCGCTTAAGTACTTCTGACTCCTTTATTTCGTCAGTATTTGATTGACGTGTCAGGTTTATTCAGGGAGCCGCCTGCCGCGCTCCTGCGCTAAAAAGCTTAAATACTCCTACTTTCGATCCACATCTGTCAGAATATCGTCAGTTTTATTTCAACGTCGATAATCAATCCGATACTTTTCGGACATCATGTGTTTCTTACCAATCTATGCGATATTATGAAAATACTTTTTGACACTGCAGGTTTTAAACCTGTAACCTTATTCATGGACTTTTACGTGTGGGACACCATAATGTGAGTTCATCTACTAGTAATCATCAAGATGTCATCCGTTTTAACGAATACGACTTCTGCACAGGCACAGACAGGGCATCTCATCAGTTACACGACTCTTTTACTACTGAGTCTACTCTGCAATATTCTAATACTAGTGGTCATCCACCACCAGAAGGAACAACAAATTGTTATGCGGAGTCTTTGCCAAATGCTCACAGTTCTCAATCTGATTGTGGGACTAATGTGGAATGCTTGGTCAATTTTGTGGTACTTAACGCCAAACCGCATGATCTGTTCTATTACTACCAAGGTATTTTCATTTGTATACAGACTATCAATTTCGTCTGTCATGGTATGCCTCTGTGGCATTAGTATCAACATGTACATACTTATTACGAAGCCACTCCAGTACCACCGTCTAGTAGATAGCGGTGCGTTTAAGAAAGGCATGATTGCGGCATTCGCTGTCACGGCCCTTTTGTGTTCTCCATTCCTCCCACTACCCTTCACGCCGTTGTTGAAATTGATTTCAAATTCTGTGCAAGAATAAAATTGACTGCGAGAGAGATGCAGATCTACAGCGTTGGACTTCTAGTACTACTTATCCCAGCATCGGCAATGATCTTCATCACTTCTTTGAGTAATCTCATCCTTCTTAGAGTAGCGTTTGTGCATTATAGGGCCAGTAAACTTTTACGTAAAGTGACCATGAGAAAAAACGCTACTGCACCGTGCGCCGACTTTGCACACCCTGAATCGGCTGACGGCGATCCATGTGACGGGCGAATTAACCCGGCGTTACAGGAGAATCACCGACATCAGATGAGTAGGCTCCGAGGAGTGATCACCGTATTTTTGTTGACTGGATCCGTTCTTGTCACATGGTTACCACTCTTCATTTACTACGTAATGCAAGGAAGTTCCCTGGATCATGTATTCGATAAGTTGGCAGTTTCCTGTACTTGGGTGCAGCCGCTTGTGTACCTCATGACCAACGGAGAGGCCAAAAGAATCCTTCGCAAATTCTTCAAATAGTAATCATGTATATCACTGTATGAAATGCCGTCACTGTCAAGACTATTATCTCAAATCGTGATATTTTCATTAGAATAATTGCTATTATGTGTCTTCAAACCTGTATAAATTATAATGTTTGAACGTTTGTGAGTTTACTTTTCATTTTTAACGACGTAAGCCCTCCTTGCCTTTGCACCTTCGAAAACATTTCCATTGATCACATCTTTAGAAAGTTTTCTATTAACTCATGAATTGTTTGCTTTAGTAGCTGAAAGGAAATTAAAATCCAAACATACATGTGGAGTTAGTGAATACAGCAATTATCATTACCACACATCAAGGTTTGAGGATGATGGCACAATCCGTTTAAAATTCATAAGTTGACAATTTTTACCCTTTCGGTGACACCAATGTTAGATGAGAAAACTACAAAAAGTTTTGGCGACACGTATGGAAAAACAGTGTACAGAAATTTGAAAAAAAAATTTACCTCTTTCAGAAAGTAGGGGAAATATTTCTTTCCCTGAATATAATCTAGTAACAAGTCGACAAAATAATTATGTATACTTTTCAGGAAAAAATTAAATTTTGTGGAAATCTTTTTTGTATTTCCTTTGTGTCGTTTTCAATACCGTAACGTTACAAAGTGTTCTAATCTTCTTATCCTCGCGCCAAAACTTCAAAAATTCATAACTTTTGAATGGATTGTTCAAATTTCCCCAAATTTCTCGTGATGTTTTCCACTAATATTAAAGCATTCATTAAATCCACATATAAATTTAGATTTCATTCCCCTTTAAAGAGAAGTTGCAATAATCCGAATCAAATCGCACTGATAAAACATTTCTACTTTACTTGAATTCGTTTTGGTGTTGGTGTACATGGTGATTGTCCTATACGTATCGTTTCATCATCTTCTTTCGTTCAATAGGGATTTCCTTCAATTTTTCAGCACATGTATTAAAGTAAGGAAGAACGGACAGTTCAAAAATGATTTACATGATTCGTTCCGTTTTCATGTTGTTATGTTTGTTTTTTCATGTCCGAAGGGACGTGACGTTTTTATGTCTGATTTTATTTTGACACGGCCGGCTGGCTCAACATCTGTATATACATACACTGTAAATATATATATATATACATATATATATATATATATATATATATATATATATATTATTCTCATTCATGTAGAGCATGGGATAAAAAGGGATAAGTTAATTTAGACATCGTTGTCAGGTTAAATCTGGGTTCTTACTGGATAGGAACAGCGACAAAAACATAATTATATTATAGAAAAAATAATTTCTATTAATATGGCAATGATAAATTATCACAAGACTTTTTTCAAGAAAGTGAATTTATTGTAGTCCTTTTATACTTGAGTTTATTTGCTTTTTTCGAGTTCATCATCATCATCATCATCATATACATAGGAAAAAGACAGAAAGTATGATTAGTGTCATGGGATGCAATTGTAATCCGAAGTCATTGGAAGTGAGCTGAAGCGATATAATTATTCAAGAAGCATAAAGCTTGATATTCTTCTTTTACATTTCAATGAAAGCTTGATATGCTTTTAGCCTTTGTAGCGACTATATTTGTTTTCAGTTTATGAGTCAATAGTTTCAGTTTCAGTTTCAGTTTATTTCGTGCTTCTTAAATGAGGTTACATTGAAAATGATAGCACAATTCTAGTACTTTTCTCAATGGTAATTAAGCAATCAAAAGAATATGCATCCGTTATATACACACAGCTATTGTAACGATGAATGATCGAAAACGAAATCATTGTTCTGGTTGTACAAGGAGAAGTATGACCGGAGCCACATAAAAAGCAAGCTTGTCTGGCTGTAAGGCCCCAAATTTTTATTGTGTATTTTAGTGGAAATGGAGAGTGGATAAGACAATAATGTACCAAGTAAAGCAAATGAGGTATGCCTATGTGGTATAAACTAAGCTCAATGTGAACCATGCTGATGGCCGTGTTTTCAATTGCTCTAAGAATATAACTTGATTATTGTATATTATGTATTTTGTGCGTTGGTATGCACAGGACAGTTATTGCGTTGGAAATATAACAAATATTTTGGATGAACGTAAGAAAGTTTAATGTGCAATTATTTCGTTGTGAGGCGCAAACAGCCAAAAGGACTTCCTTTGAGAGAAGAAGAGGAAAGACAGAGAAGTGGGAGTAAATAATTATTCCTTTTTATTTGAAATAGGATGGACAGGGACACTTAATCGCAACTGTTTAATCAACTCACACAATATACATTTTCCATTGCTCGTGAGAAAAGCGTTGCCTGTTAATGATGGCTGTAGGTCATGACAGGTTGCACATTTACAATAAGTGAAAACGCGAAGAGAATTATTGCACACAATGTACCACTGCTGTCAAAACTCTTATTTCAAAGTAACATCTTACTACAGTTTTTTTTTTTTATGCAAAGATTTGAAGGACAATATAGTATCATCTAAAAGTTAGGCTGAAAAGAAAGAAAAATACCTTATAAAAAAACAATAAACATTTGATCAAATGTCTGATGAAATTAAGGAAGTTATGGAATTGTGACGTTTCCTTTTATTTCATGTGAAAGTTTTTGGACAGTCAATATGGAAATGAAAATGAGAGTTGATGACGTCATCGCATTATACTTGCCATAGGCCTATATAGTTTGTGCGCAAAATCTTTAAATTTTCAGTTTCTTTGTTCCAATGCAATTACGTTCGAGTTGTATGTCCTATTTTATCTGATCATTTTTTTTTAAAGTTATCCTGCCAGGAATAACATCATGCCTTACATTTACTTACTCTTTTTTTGGCAGAGATATTGAATTTTCGGCATTTTTTTTTTTATACGATCAATGGAAAAATGTGAGGTTATGACATTACAAGCTTATTTATTTTTTGTTGCATATTCATATAAACTGTTCGATAACTTTTTTTCTCACAAATCATTTGATAACTTCGAGGAAGTTATTTCGTAACCTTTTACCTTTAATCTTTTCTAATTTCTAATCCAATTTTAGAATAGCCATCTTCTTCTTATTCTTTTATCTTCTCATTATTTCAATTAAACAAGGACATACATTCTTATCCCACAAGACATTCAGATAAAATTTCCCTTATATACTCCTAAAACGCTGACGGCTCTGGAATCTATCAGACACACCGGACACGATGTTTGGAACTCTCTTCCTTCTGAAATTCGAAGTTTAAAGTCCATGTATTCTTTCAGGAAAGCTGTATGGATGTATGTATAAGCTCTCTGGATAGCAGTAATTTCATTGTCATTGTTTGTGTATTGTACACTAAATTCTGTCGTAGAAATATAGCCCCATTTAATCTATTACGTAATCATGTTACCTACCATGGGTTGTATTAACCATGTTAACTGTTCACCTGTACTTCGGTGAGAAACTATTTTGTCATGCCTTGCTGATCAGGGATCCAGGTGAACTTACTTTTGGTAAACCTTTAATAAAAGCAGATAGACATCTCCTTTCCATTTTTCTTTTCTACTATCCTATCTCTATACGCAAGTCATCCCTTTCTCATATTTTCTTTCCGATATGTATTGCGGGGATGCACGCAAATCAAGTTACGCTTATGCTGTATAGCCCCACTGTATTATTCATTATTGTATTGCTGATACATTTTGCTGTACATTGTGCAAAGGCAATGAAGAGGAAAAAAGGATTTTGTTAACAACTTATGTTTATGTATGACCTGTGTATTGCTCGAACGATGTATGCATAATAATACATGTGAATGTACAATGATAATACAGGAACCAATAAATCAAATCAAATCAAATCAGATCAGATCAAATAGAAAAAGTTAATTGTGCGCTTTGAAATTGTTTGCCTCTTAAAACCAACCTATATTTGGTCCCTTTACGTTCTAATTTCAGCGTTCAATGGGCTCCTTTTTTTTCGTTATCAGCAGGCCTGCTTATGAGCGTAATTTTTCTATGAAATTAATCTCTCTTTTTTAACGTTTTACATGTCAATACTGTAACTTTATAGTTTCATTTCCTTTGATGAAAGATGAATTAACCGGAGTCCTTTTCATTCGCGGAGAAGAATTTAATGTTCGGCTCTCCACCTTCGCCACATCGTTCGCAGCGCAGAAACTCAACTTCAGTTTGCTGGCAAAGTTGTTGGACATTTTGCAAGTGATATTATTGACATACTCTTGAGAGAACAGATGATCATTGCAGAAATACATATCGAGGATAAATTGGATCACAAATAATATCGAAACTAGAAATGTCGCTAAGGCGACTGGTATGCCTCCGCCATAATGCACGATTCTCCTAATAGG
>NW_027273531.1:0-12524 GCF_040938485.1 Diadema antillarum | reverse complement strand
CTACACATTACAATGACAATCTACAACATTTTGGTATGATTCTTATGAAACTTTGCCTTTATCATGGCAACGCATTACTCGATACCAACAAAAAAGGTGTCTTGCACATCTACCTATGATAGCGGTCACACTTGCCATATTTTCGTCCATGAGCGAGAGGTTCGAGCCATAATATTCTGTAATGGACAAACGGGACCGACCAGCCGCCTGCTCAACTGACCGCCCGGCCATCTGACATCAGAGTGTTTCCAATATACCCCCATACGCACTGTGTAGGTGGGGGTATAAAAAACAACCAAACAAATAAGAATGTAAATCATGATCTCTCATGCATGAACTCTTTATGACATGAATCGTGCCTTACATTGCACAAACTGCTCATAATTCGTGACAATCAGCAATTTTGAAGCCAGGGGATTGTACTTTAACCAAAATGGACACCCAATTCCTGCACAACCTTATACCTATACCCCTTACAAATATGGCCAATACTCATTATAGAATGGGTAGAGAAAATCCTGTGATGCCATTGGTCGAGAGCTGTGTGTTGATTTTTACTGGCTACAAGTTGCCTCATGACGATAGCTTACTGTAACATGTTATCATGTACTTGTAGCAAACGTTCGCGCACTTGTAACAATGAGTTCACACATGAAGCAGGCATTTGCACATTCAGTAGGAGACTCCTATTGGCTAGAAAACCATACATCCAATAAAGTTACTGTGCATCCAGTAATTACTGAATGCATGATTTTTCGTCTATGGCACGCCAAAAAGATACACATCCAAGGTTAGATAGTAAATGGAAATCTGGCAAAAAAAAAAAAATGTCCTCCATTCTATAAAACAGATGACACACATGTCTTCCTGCGTCAGTGGGAATAGTGTGCATTCGTTAACTATGGAATTAAGGCTAAACCCACTTGGCTTCGACTCGTGGGTTAAGTATTCCATAGTTACCTTTATATGCACACGATTCACACTGACGCACTCAGACCTGTGTGTCATCTGTATACTGATGCATAACATTCAAAGTGAATTTTCAGACATCTTGGTATGTTAATCAAAGAAGAAACATTTTAATCACATACAGTGTTTAATTTGTCAAAAATTGTCCTTTTTTTTCAGTGAGGGAACATTTAAAAACTTTTTCTTTTTAGACACTCTGTATATTATCTGAAGATAGGTGATGTCAAGTTTCTTTTCACTGAATATATTCATTGCAAGAGATTGATTTGACGCTTGAGAGTGAGCATAGTAATGGTGAAGACAGTGACGATGAGCAAGTGATTCTCGTGAGTTATCTGCTTGTTTTTTACTAATTTTTCCAAAGAGCAGCACCTGTCCCCAACATTCTTGACACATTTAAAACTTTAGTTACATGGACTTGGTCTTGCACACTGTTTTGTGGAAAAGGAGGATCCCTTTGGAAAATATATCCAAAGTATAAGATTCCGTTTTGTCTGGGAATACCCTATTACAACTCTGATGTTCCTGTGTTTTGCTACTTAGCATAAATATGCCTCTGACAAGAAGTGGTGCTGGAGGCATTATGTTTTGGGTTGTTTGTCCAACCTGATTACATTTTCTTTTTCGGCAAATTGTGTTGTAAGCAAGAGTCAACGGTCAAGGTCAAATCCCAAATATTCACTGTTTTTGTGAAAGTCATTTCACAAGGATGAAATATGACGCAATTGCTTGATTGGCTGATGGCCAGGGATTTGAAATCATGACAGAATCCTAGAATTGTATTGTTCATGCAATAGATGGAGACTACATGAAGCTTAATTCACAAAACCCTGATACAAGGATGAATTATGATACGGCAGTGACTTGATTAGATTTTGTGTGCAATTGACTGACAGCTCTACAGACAGAGTTCTTGTCACTTTCACTGATTTTCCCTTCATCTTAGAATGGATTAAAGGCATATGTTAGTGGATGAAGTAGTGTTGCACAGTCATAATGTTCAGGTAAAATGGCAAAAAGGTCAAGTCAAATCCTGCATCCTAGCATTTTGAAATACAGCTGTATCTTGCTGCCTGGAACTGAGTCTGCAAGATACATGAGACGTAATACAAGGAATTTAAGCCTACACAACACATTTTGGGGTGTGGCTTTAAAGATGTTTTCTTTTCAATTCCTTGTTCATTTGTCATCTTAGACTGCCTTTTAATGTTGTCAAGATGTACTACAAAACCTTTTCAGAGAAATAATGCAATATAGCAGAGTCATGTAGTTATCTCAGCATTCTATAGATTAAAGGGAAGTTAACACCGTCCAGTAAATATCAGCATTTCAAAAGGTATGCTTGTGAGGAATAGTCAGTGCTAAGTGCTCTGTTACAATAGTATAAAAACACCTGCAAAAGAAAGGTAGTGAAGGTGTATTTGTGGAATGGTAGTGTTAGAAGACCCTTTATAGGCACTGGCTGTCCCACATTGCCTTGTCTGTTTGAAATTATGATTTTTCCCAGATGGTGAAGATAAATGATATCATCTCAGGATCTTTTTTTTTTTCTGTAAGAACATTTGGCGTTTTGGGGGGTCCGTCCAAATAAGCCCCCCTCCCCCCCCCCCCCCCCCCAAAAAAAAAAAAATTGTATTGGCATAACGCAACCGACCCTGTTTTATGTTCCCGTCCCTCGAGATTTCAAAAATACAAATTCTTCGCTATCACGATCACGATAGCACAATAGTAAATTAACTGTCAACATATCCCATCTCCGGGGTTAAAAAAAAAACCCAACTACCTAAATACCCTATCTATTTCATATGACCTGTTATGCCAATACAACTTTTTTTTTTTTTTTGCCTAATCTATGTGTAGTAAAGTGATAGGAAAATATGATGAAATATCTGTCTGGTGCATTCTTGTCAAGCCTATCGAGGTGGAGGGAAATGAATGGATCACTCTGGAGTCTGTTGTCCATCTGTCATTCCATGTTTTAATGCCAAAAAACACTTAAAAAGCTTAGCAGTAATATTTCAATGTGGACTGAACTTTGTGGTCAATTGTACAAGGGGATTGCCATATTTTGGTTGTAGATGCATGTCACCTGAAGGTCAAAGGTCATCATAAGCACTCCATATGATTAGGTTGTTGCTGTATACTTATTTCTGCATTTACTAACAGGAAGAAAAAACAAGCCTGGGAGTGTCTTATCGAACGAATTCCACCAGTTGAAGTGTAAGTAATCAAAGCAGTATAAAAATAACTAACGTATTACACATACTGTACATTATTCCGAATTCATGGGGCGGTCACATCTGAAGAACATAGAATCATGCATTTGAATACAAAATGTAGTTGCAAAATATGTCATGAAATAAAGGCAAAAAATTAGATGTGATAGCTTGATGTGCTGCAATTTGGAAATGATGTACATATATATTAATTTTGGGTGTAATAAAAGCTTAGAAGTGTGTGATTCTACATTGTTGCTGTTTTACCCCTCAAAATAGTGTCAAAACGGATAGACAAATTTCCTTTCCATTGTGAATGGATCAATGCATTGGTGCACGTATTGTCATGTTGGCATTACACTGTGCATGTACTCATCTGAGATTACTGTTTGAGAATGTTCAAGTCAAGAGGTCATATTTATTACCTCACAAGTCCTTAAAACCACAGAAGTCTGGTCATTAGTAGGTTAAAGATGACTAAGTTTCTGATGTTACATTTAGTTTACATATTTTGGCAGAATATATAATACAAGAGAACCTTGTTATAATGGACTCCTCCAGCCTGATAAAAGTAACTCTTCATATCAGCAGTCCAAGCAACTACCCTATAGAGGAGTAACATGAATTAGCCTCACTGGGCGATTCTGCGACTCAACGAAGCGGTATGATCGTTATCTCTATTCTCGTCTCAGGTCGCTCCAATTCATTAACCCAAATATGCCAATTTTGCAGGTTTGTGCAAGCGTTACTTGCCTGGTTGTACCTTCTGAACAGAGTCCGCACTGTATTTTGAAATTACACACAAACTTGCAATCCGACCGAACCAACACACCGGCCGGAGACTTACGCAACACAGTCTTCGCACAGATCACACAATCTACTCTATTGGGTGGGCTAGCTGTGTGCAGTGTGCAGTGTGCAGTGTGCAGTGCGTGCATGTTTTTTCTCTGGTCCGTTAACAACATCCTGCCAAATTCAGAACGGATTGAATGAGTCTAGATGAACAAAATTTTAGAACATACCGGTATCACGCTTTCAAGAGAGCGTGTGAATTAAGCACACCGCCGAGTATCCTGTAAACTTTCTAGAAAAGGAAAAAATACTAATCTTCAATCTGAGAAGAAATGAGCATGCATCGCGGTGTGCAAAAAAATACCGTGTGTGTTTATACGAAGGCATGTCAAAGCGGTTCGGTCTGTCGCCATAGACTTCACACGTGAAAAGCAATTTCGGTCACACTGAGCCAGACTCGACATGATTCGAGCGGACGTCAAATTTTATCCCGTATAGGGGATTTTTGCGTTTTCCTCTACAGGGTAGTTGCTTGGACTGATTAAAACCTTTTTTGTATTGGGGCAAAAAACAAACAAACAGTAAAATATGAGGATGTGGAACTGGCAAAATAGCCTTGTTATATAGTGCTCTTTACAATGAGTTACCATTGTATTTGCAAAATCCCTTTGATGAATCTTAACTTGCTGAATGTGTATTGCCATGCATGTTTATAGACACAAAGTGTATGTCTCAAAGTCAAAAGCCAAATCTGGAATGTTCATATTAGCTCACCTGATCTGTAGTGCATTCTGACAAGTTCAAAAGCTCAATGAACTTCAGTGGAAAACACTATAAACACAAATTGCGATATGCAGGCTGGCGAGAAATTGCTTCGTGTTTGCCTTGTTAAGGTTTTGCTATCAATAAAAAACAAGCAAATTAGGGATCGATTTCCATGCTTGATCTTCATAGAAATACCAGGTATGTGGTTATAATTTTCACCAGACTTTGCAGGTATCAGTAGGATAGAGATCCAAATCAGATAATCTTTGAAATATTTTCTTCTCTTAATCCAAAATGATAGAAGTAGGTTCGGACGACATTGGGTGCCAATTGTCACATTACAATTTTTTTTTTGAGTACACATGGTCAAGGTAGGCAGGTTTCATTGGTAACAACATCCCCCCCCCCCCCCACGTTGCTATGTCCTTCTCATAGGATAGTCATATAATAGTAAAGTGCATGGAAGTTGTTGAAATAGTGATCAGGTGAGCATTCGACCAACTGGATCTCTTGTTAAAGTCAGGATGACCTGGTTCCACCCTCATTCTGATCTCATATTTGCTATTCATTTCGATGTGTACATATTCTTTGTTTTACAGATGCAGCCAGTGCTCATCACAGTGCGTCCATTTCCATAGGGAAGGTGTTGACATCCCACAGGCAATCACATTCATTCTACTTGCCAAGCAGGACTGTATCTGTACATCAGTTCCTGTAAATGTGAAGACATCAAAGTGCTTCTTGTTGGACAAAAGTCAGCTTCCTGATGAAGGTGATTGTGCGTGTGATGAGATGCCATGGCAGAAGCAAAAAGGTCAGGTTTGTAAACCATATGTGATGCAAGAGCGGTTCAATAAGCCATACAAATTGTGGCCTAAAGGGAAAAAGACCCAACAGACACTCAAAAACTGTAAAGTTCTTAAAGTACTGAAGAGCACATGGGTTCATTCTAAAGCCAAAGGATGCAGAAAAGTGATGATCTCTATCGAAGGAAATCCACTGGTGTTCATTCAGTACATCGGTTTAAACAACCAATCTGAGCTCAAACTGGGGCACCGACAAGTAAGGCCAAGTACATCTCAAATGGTTGCAAAGGAAATGAAGAATGTCAAAAGCTTGAAACGTGTCGTACATAATGTGACAAAGAAGATTGTACCAAGTGATGATGAACTTCCAGACCCAAGCAAGCTTCCAACATACAGGCATGTGAGATGGATGAAAGAAAAGGAACAGAAGAAGAAGAGTGCATTTGTTGACATTTGCCACAAAATGGCAGAGGAGCAGGACTCATTTATCAAATGCCATCATGTGAGCGGGAATGTTGTATCCATTGCCCTGTTCAACGAAGCGCAACTTGATGACATAAAGAAGTTTTGCTGTAATGATGACTACCCTTGTAGTGCACTTGGAATTGATACAACTTTCCAGTTTGGCAAATTCTATGTGGTGACCACAAGCTATAGGCATCCATTTCTGGAAACCAGCAAAGGCACATACCCAACCCTGATGGGACCAATGATGGTGACTCACCGACTCCAAAGGCACAATTATCGCATTCTGTTTGATGCCATGACACAAGATGCACCAGAACTGGCCAACAATCTGAAGGCCTTCATAAGTGACGGGGAAGTTGCCCTGCAACAGGCAGCATCAGAGGCATTTCCATGTGCCCTGTTCCTGAGATGCCTCACCCACATAGAGAGAAATATCAAGCACTAAGTTCGAAATGACTTGGCACTGTCTCTCTCATTTCACAATGCTGTCATCAAGGACTTGTCTGGTGATAGAACCAACAAAGGACTTATTCACTCAGAAACTTTCGATGAATACAACACCAATGTCAGAAAACTTCAAACCAAGTGGGACATGCTGGAAAAGCTGGAGGTGGGACACAGAGACCCACAGTTTTTCAACTACTTTGTGAAGAACATGGCTCAGATCATCTATGACCACTGCAGGGTGAAGCTATCCCAAGACCTTCACCTAATTAGCAAGATTCCTGACAACAATGCACCAGAATCCATGCATGCTGCCATGCGCCGTTGGCAAAGTGGGGAGAGAAAGGACATACCCACATTTGTGGAAGACATGCGTGAGCTAGTGAAGGCGCAACAAATCAACGTAAAGTATGCTTTCATTGGCAATCCTGGTCCGTACTCCCTCCGTCATGAATACCAGGAAAAAGCAGTGCAAAGGGAGATCCTGTATGGTGAAGGGAAGCAAGCCAATGTGAGCATTGACGTCAACAAGATCCCTATCAGGCCAGAGCAAGGCAATCACACTGTGACAACACAAGAAGAATCCCCTGGAACTAGTGCTGGGGCCAAGCAGCAAGACCCTGATGAAATAAAAGTGGGATGCCTTGATGCTTTGCTGTACATGAGTGATGTTCAGCGAAACTTGATAATAAGCAGGACCCAGAAGGTATCTTTCATGCAGGTAGCTGAAATTGTTAGTCGATGCTAATCATATTACGTCCTATTTTATACTGTGTTACGTCCCTGAAAATCCTCTTTGCTGAGCGGATAAAGTAGCCATGCTGTATCAATTTGACTTCAATAGGTGAATGAACATCGCAACAACCAACGGTAGATTTTTCATTGACATGTCAGATCTCATATGAAATAAAGATACATTGACTTCAAGGTTTAAGACGTGATCCCGAAACATTGATATAGATCAGAATAAATACGCAAAATTGAGATGATTTTCTCCGCTATCATAACTTTTTTTTAGGTTTAAATCAGAATAATGGTATGGCATTCCTTAAGGGGATAATATAGTTTTGGTTGAGATTTGGTTTGATTTTTTATCTTTGTTTAGATAATGAGAAACCTCTTATGAAATAATAAAGACCATGTAATTCCAAGATGAATTCAACGTTCATTTGATGAAAATTGGTTTTGAAATGGCGGACATATCCAAAAACAAAGTGATACTGATAAAAGGTGGGACCCAGATTTTATCAGGATTGCTTTGTTTTGCTTTATTTTTGGATATCTCAGCCATTTAAAGATCGATTTTCATCAAATAAACTTTGAATTCTTCTTTAGATGGAACGTTCTGTAATATTTCATACGTGGTTTCTTAGTATCTGGCAAAAAGTTAAAAGCTCAGTTCTCATTTCCACCAATACTTTAAAAACCCAGCGTAATTTAAACTTAGAAAAGTAAAGACATAAAGATATATACAAACGCTATGCTATTTTTGTTTTACTGAATTTTTACTGAAATCTCATTTGTAATATGTATGTATGCCATATACATCACTACGTGTATTAACATTTATATGAATCATATAATTACATTATACGATTTATATGAATCATATAGTAATTATATTACATGATTTTTATAAATCATATGATTATATCATGATATAAAAAGATATTTCTGACGTTTGATGCAAACCTTCAAAATATGTTTGTCACTGTTTCCTAGCCAGATAGTCTCATTAAAATTTTATTTGCTTGCTGAAAGGCACGTTCAGAGAATCAGTCAGAAAGTATAACAAGCTCTGAACGTCATTAATCTATGGAAGAGACGTGCATTCTTTGCAATTTACAAATCCATCACACAGCTGTTAACTCGGCCAGATCTTCCTTAGATATTGCTATGGACACGAAATCTTTTGGAGTCTGGCCTAGATAAGATATAAAGGGAAGGTCGCTCCGACGCTGAGCGGGGATCGATGTAATTACAATGAAGGTTTCGGATGTGATACGTCATTCGTTACAAGGAGATGTGGTCTGCCATTCGGTGGGATGGGTAGATTAGGGGATACGACTTACTATATGTTTTTGCCTACTTTTTTAACAACAGCTTTTCGATTTTCACTCGACGGAATGTGCCTGCTGTCACATCCCTGTGGCATCAATAATGTACAGTATTCTGAAATCAACGAAACCTTTTCTCTCTCTCTCTCTCTCTCTCTGTAGGTGAATTAAAGGCAGTACACGTGTCCATCTCATATTCGCGAACAATTATTCTCTGAGATAATCCCAATGATTGCAAATAACAAATTCTAATGAAAGACGAGACGAGTGTGATTCTACAAATCTCAATAAATGCCTTTAAACTTTTGATGGACAGACAATCATACGTAATTATATCTATTTCTATAAAGTACTCATTGAATATTCTTAGTAATGTCTTGATGTGAACGTTATTGATTTGCTATAATATTTCCGTAGCACACAAGCGGAGAAATAAAGCAACCTGAAAACGAAAACTGTAGAAAAAAGAACTAAGCTGTTTTATTCACTTCAGGAAATCATGTTATGGATGGCTATCCTGTTTGTTGTGTCGTCGTTGACGCAGGATTGTCTACCAAGGGACAGGTCATTTCCTATGAGCATGGGAAGACGTTTCAGTATAGAAAGCTTCTCATTGCTCCTTAGCCACTACCTTTGCCATCTTTCTGTCAAACATGTCTCGAGGCAGGCAAACAAGATGAACACAAACACACAAACACACACACACACAAACATTCCAAAATCTGTGAAAATCAATGAAAAAGTTCGGAGACAAAATCATATAAACAAGCCGGGAAGAACATTTTTGTGGTTTGATTTTTCTCCACTTTGATTGCTGTGTCGTCGTTGACGCAGGATTGTCTACCAAGGGACAGGTCATTTCCTATGAGCATGGGAAGATGTTTCAGTATAGAAAGCTTCTCATTGCTCCTTAGCCACTACCTTTGCCATCTTTCTGTCAACATGTCTCGAGGCAGGCAAACAAGATAAGCACAAACACACACACACAAACATTCTAAAATCTGTGAAAATCAATGAAAAGGTTCGTAGAAAAAAATCATATAAAGAAGCTGGGAAGAATATTTTTGTGGTTTGATTTTTCTCCACTTTGTCTATACCTCAGCAATTGCGATTTTACAAATCTAATTTGTAGAGAGGGAGACAAATAAGAAAAATCACAGCACGCCTTAATCCCTCTGCGTAATAATCTCTTACTTTCAAGAAGATTTTTCTGGACGTATCACATTTATTTTATCCCATTTATCTGTTTTTCTACGACGCAAGTATCGACGAATTATAGGCCTATATACGGGTATTGGACTGTTGGTTGGTGGTCGCATATATGGTCAACAAACGAGCTCTCGAAGAGTTGATGAATTTGATTACTCAGATCTGCCTGTGATGATTATCGGCAACGCTATTAAGTGATCTCGACCTGTAAAAGGGCGTCACGACTGACTATACGTGTTTACAATGAGAACTGAGGGGCTGTAGAGAGAAAAAGGGGGTTGTAGAGTTGTGGTATCACCTGTTGAGCTCTCCAAAATGGAAACGTGCAGCAGCATCGGATGCAAGCTCAAAATAGCTGTAATGAGGCTGCAAATCCATGATCTTTATTTCCATAAATTAATTCATATTGGATTGGTAATGGTTATATACAGAAACTGATTTCTAAGATTTTGAAGACGCACAAATTGTGTTGCTGTTGAAGGCTTACTTGCCGTAGGAGAGTTATTTTGTCATGATATCTTGTCGTTGACATTACATGAATACGAAGAGCTTATCAAACTCTATACACGAACTGCAGCTAGACAGTCACAAACGATGATTTATTGATATCTGTTTCGTGGTTGTTTCCATCTTCAACGGATGATCGACCAAAATGATGGCTGTTTTGCAAATGTGGCTCGATCCACATTCATCCATTTATTTCCCTCCACTGAGTCATCCTCATTAGAAAAACCGTGATATACAATAATTCTCTGCATAATCAAGTGGAATGAAATCATCAATCATCGTGTATCACTCTCTATTTAGAGAAACATACACGTTATTGTATTTCAAAGTGGGGTAGTCGTTGAGAACTGGCAGGCGTTCTACACATGAAGCACTTGTTTTGCTGCTTTCAATTGCTAGAATGTTATTCATAATTTAAAAATAAATTCGTTACGGGCCATTTCTTGAAATGAACATATATATATACATATATATATATATATATATATATATATATATATATATATACAATGACATATATACTAGCTGTTTTAGTCATTAAGACGTACATCGAGGGGACGTCACCTGGGTCATTCGTTATATCAAATAATTTTTCAATTTAGTTGATTTCATTTTTTATAATTGTTCAACTAATCATAATATACACTTCACTCTTTTTGAACATATTATGAGTAATGTATAAACATAATAGACAACATGTAGAGGGTATATAAAAAGTCGAAGCATTATAACAACGAAACACGAAACATGGTAAAACCGTGCAGTCGTCGATTGTAATAAATCACCATGATTAACAATATCTAATGTACGTACACAATAATGAAGGGATCGACCGAAAAAAAGATAATGCTTGTTATATGTAGGCCTCTCTTAGAAAAAAACAAAATGTCCAGAAATTATGTCGTTTCATGACAAGACTGACATGAAAACAGGAGAATATGACAACAAGACTGACATGATAACAATGCTACAGAAGTGACGAGTATAATTACAGCGGAGACAGTGGCCTGCAGAAATATATCGAAAATATATAGCGCAACGTGAGAAGGGAGAAGCCAATAATATACGGTCAATTGCGGAAATGACTTGAATAGAGACAGAGCTAGACAAGAGCTGTGATAACTGCACTTGGATAAAAGTAGCAATAATATAAAATGAGGGGAAAGGTGGAATTTTGCAAGTGAACAATAGAAGGCGTTTGTAGACCAAAGCGATTCTGTGAAATTTGGGTTAATGTAAATAGATGTGTTTATTATAGTGTGTGTAACATAACAGGAGTGTAACATTCGTTTTGATTTTGAGGGGTACACTTTTTTGTCTATTAATTGCGTTTATGTTACGTTGTGTTGTTTTTTTGTTATGATATGTGATCTTATGTTAGCAAACGGTTTTGCAAATAAAACCAAACTGTGATTTCAACGAGAGAAAAGTGAAAGTTGTCTCGCATAATTCCAAGAAATTTGATAGACAATATTATGATAAACATCAAAAGAGGAATCATCCAAAACTAACTCTGTATTCTAAGTGTAACTGTTTTGATAAAAGGCAAACATTTTTTTTAATACATGTATTCAGTAATAACTAAACCATTCGGTCGCCTTTCTAATTCTTTATCAACTGGACGAACGAGAATATTGATATCATCATGAGCAACAAATACATAGAAGAAAGAAACAGAATCCTTGTGCGTATTTCAATGCATTTGATGGATTTGCTGGCATAACAAGAGTCTGATAGGGTTGTCTTCTTTTTATTCATGCTCAGAATAGTTTTTAACTTGGCTTCTTGTGTTCACTTACACGTTCACATGTTTAATTAGTTGAAGTAAATTAAAGACATCAAGTTTTATTGTGAGCATAACTGACATTGTGCTCTGACAATGTCGACATTGTCAACGTTTAAACGTGTTTGCTTTGTACTCAAGTGCAGAAAACATGACACCTGAAAACTGAGCACATGCAAGAGGTATAATTCAGAAATACCGATTAGAGAATTAATTATGCAAATTAATATATGTGTATACTGCTCCCCTTCAAACGAAGTCAGTTACAGTGTTGTCAACGACAGCAATTCTCCATTAAAATTGATCACTTTGACTTTCCTTTTAAAGCACATCAATTTAATGCACACAAAAGAATAGATACCTACAACATTCGAGGACACCGACTTCGCAATCCAGCGACTGCGTATACGGTATTAATCGCATTGCATCATCTTGATATAGCAACAAGTAACCTGACGGCCGCCTGTCAAACTTCAGACAGATTCAAGCTTCTCGGGTCACAATAAGG
>NW_027273530.1:0-13669 GCF_040938485.1 Diadema antillarum | reverse complement strand
CAGAAATTTCACTCCAAAAGAGAGTGAAAAAAGACGGAAATGTTTTTGGTGGGATGTTCACTCCTTTCTCACTCTAAATTCACTCCTGACGTATTTCACTCTTTTCTCAGTCGTTTTTCACTCCTTTCTCACTCTCAATTCACTCCTATTTATTTCACTCTTCTTTAACTCCGGAGGTTTTTCACTCCTTTTTCAATCTTTTTTCAATCCCAAACGGAATTACACGCTACATGAGCACACATCTCTATCACAGCACTCAGTGCACTAGTTATTCAACCCTGGAAGAAAAAGTGACAATGGTGATGAATTTGGGAATAATCTAAGTGGTCTGGAGCCATTTCTGGACTAATGAGTACCAATCAAACTAATACAAACAAAAACAGCAAGCAAAGTTCATAATATAGATATTTGTTAATATTAATGCATATATTTTGAAGCCAACGATCCACCACTGGTAGCCCAGTGCATTGCCAACTTTGTGTTCCAGTTTGAAAGTCATTCCTACCCGAGCTGGATCAATACATGAAACTGAATAAATATAAGCTAGTAATCCAATTGGCTGTTGTTTCATTCTTTCTTATTAATTTATTCTTTCTTTAAGTAGCATTGAGGGGGATATAAGAAGATAATGTACTAAATGCTACGCATGATATTTTTTTTATGAGCTGATTCTCTATATTAAATAAATGTGTGATGTCCACATGATCACCTGAAAAAAAAAAAAAGGAATATACCTCTTTAAATATCTAAACTTCAACTACAGAGCAGTACACCATTACAAACAGTCTTCATGTGCTGAGTATCTGGTTTTCCATGAATTATGTGGCCAATAATAATTATACATATTTTTATCATTTAAGAACAACTGTCACCATAATCATCACAAGGTCCTTGTAAATATGCTATTCTAGCTGTCATTCCCAAAGCTCTACAAATGAAGAGTTTGTTTGCAAAAACTGATAAGTCCATATGTGCCAAATGGAGATATTTGCGATTAAATGTCAAGAAAAATACAGAGAATAATAAGAAAATGTTTGCTTCTTTTGATCATAACTTCAAAAATGTACCTTTATATGTAGTGACCAATATGTAATTCAAAAGGTATTATTTTGTACTTTATGACAGAGACCGTACTTCAAAATCTTCAAAAATGGACATATCGGTTTTTGCGAACAAACTCTTCAAATATTAGCATCACACATTTCCCCGAAAATATGCCAAAATCATAAAGTTTGTGCAAAAGTGAACAATTTTACAAGTACCCTTCCTGAACATGTTTAATTTTCGACTACAAGTGAATATAATTATTGCATGTTCAATGATAAGCTACAAAAGACTTGCAAAGTATAGTCACCATTATCTATATCATAATACAAAAACAATTACACATGTACCAGGAATTGTGATTGCTTTGAAAAATTGACAAAAATACAGAAATTTTCAATACTGCATGGTTAATCAAGGTTGGATCCTCTGTCACGTAACACAGTGATGCTCTACAAGTACATTGCACAAATACCTAAACATACTCGATCAGAGAAGCATAGTCTTGACTTTAAGTAGGCTTTAGGTGGGGTATTATGTAGATGATAGAGCCAGAGGGGGCCTCCCTGAAACCCCCAGACCTCGGCCATCAACCGTGCGATCATTACAAAATCCACACACAAATTGCCTGTGACATAATCTACAAAACGGTAATGTTGATTTTCAACAACAACAAAAAAAGTCACTTGGCTAAATTATGCTAATTTGAGCATGAAATCAGACTATTTGCCATAACTAAAGTTCCAAAAAGGCACATTTTTTGTTTTTTTTGTGTAAATATTCTTTCTAGCGTCCATAGCAAATGAAAGAGAAAAAAATTGTGCCATCAAAAAATTCTGAAGTATCTATTTTTTTCTATTTACTCATGTATTTTTTTGTTTCTTACTTTTTGTTTTTCATTGCCTTTTCAATGAAATTTGTCAGCGACACGTCCAGCATGAAAATATTTATGTTATTGATTACAATCAATAACCCCCCAAAATAATCATGCCTTCATGAAATTTGGCATGGAATGTCAAAGGGGAGGAGGGCTCGTAGGCCCCCCCCCCCCCCCCCTCAACCGGGCCTACTATTTATGGAAAAAGAATTGCAATCAATACAGTTGACACAACATGTATCATATCATTGATCTTCTTCACCTAAATAAGGCATCATTGTACAATATTGAACACTTGTAATCCTTCCGAGTTTTGCCAGATGTAGCAACAACTAATGCATGCAAACTGAATTTCTTATAGAGTGATTTCATATGACGTCATGTTGGCCACCATAATGGTGGCTTCCTTAGCAAAGGCGATCAATATTCATTCATGCATGCCTCTCTAACAAAGGTGTTCTTTTGCCTTAGGTTTCCCTGAAGTATACATTGCTGCAGCTTTTGTATGCAGTCTTGATTTCTAGTCAGTTTAGGCAATTGACTTCATTAGGCTGCGTTCACATAGAAGTATACGGTATACGGTATTCGCTATTCGCTATTCGCACCCAGTACACCATCACCCTCACCGTCAACTTGCCATCCCATGCAGTGAGGATTTCTTCCTCTACATCCCAGCAAATCTTATTAACAATTTCTAAACTGCATCAGAATGTCAGTCTATATGCTTATTTTTGCTAAAGGGCAAATCCAGACCAAAATTGTCATTATTTCATGAACGTGAGATGGTATACGCTGCAGGAAAATCGAACAAGCTCGATTCCCACTTTGCTACACTATTCTATGCTATTCGGTACATTCAAATAGTGCCCTCTTATGTGAACCGGTGTTAGGAAATCCTATCATTCGATTCAAGCTATTCGCAGTGCCCTCGAAAACGAGCCCCGAATACCCAAATAGTATACTTCTATGTGAACGCAGCCTTATGGTCGGCAATTGTGACATCACTGCTAACACTCTATAACAAAATATGATTGTCAGTTGCAGGTCTTAATAATTTGTTATGAGGTCAAGGGAAGAATTATCCATAAGTTTGACTTGGCACATTAGTGAACTAATCTATTTGGCTCCATCTACTCTAATGCCGTGGATTTATCAATGATGGGCTGCAGATGTTTCGTGGAAAAAGAAGTTGAACCAATTGAGCTTCTACCCACAAGTTTTTCAAAGTACAGTACATCAATTACATAAAGGTGAAAATGTACAAAATAACTCTGGGTCCCGTAACCCTAGGGATCAATGATTCCCATCAATTTTGTTTTATTTTGTTAAAAGATTTTTCCCTCTACTCCAAAGAAGATGATGCAATAAATTTGAGCACATGCATATTGTACTGCATCACTGCTAATCAAAGGGGTGACAAATGTATGTGGTAACTTAATCACAACATGGAGACATGATCTTCATCCCAAGAGCATGGATGACCATTGGAAGATTCTACTATTTAGCTGCTATTTGTAGCATTCCCCGCCCCCCCCAAAAAAAAAACAAACAAACAAACAAACAAAATGAGGAAAGAAATACAATACATACAAGTGTCTGTCAACAGTTTTCTCTCTTGAATATTAGACCATAAAAAGGTTTTATTAAAGCAAGTCAGAATTGCCTGGAGAGAAGGGGTGCTTAATCATGAGCGCAGCCAGATTCGTATCATGCGGAATGCCAAGCTGTGTGTGGCCAAACATTCTTTCATATGCTTGGAACACCTTACAGATGAATGTATTGATTAACATGTTGCCATGAAGAGGAGATTTTTTCTTGACTATATAAGTCAAAAAACTATTTTCAGTTACTAGTATATACAACAATCAACAATTTAAAGCATTAACGGACAAGTTCACCTTCATAAACATAAGGATTGAGAGAATGTAGCAATATCAGTAGAAACACATCATTGAAAGTTTGAGGAAAATCAGACAATCCGTTCAAAAGTTATGAATTTTTGAAGTTTTTTTTGCAGTACCCGCTGGATGAGAAGACTACTGCAGTGTATGAATAACTTAGATGTCACATGCGTACAACAATATCAGGAAAATATAAAGAGAATTTCACAAAATTCCATCTTTGAAAAAAGTACACATTCCCCTGACTCGTTACCGATAAATGTTATGGGTAATATTATTCCCCCTGCCTTTAGAAAGAGGCAAGTCAATTGCTCTTTTATTATGTGAAAAAAGTGAAAATATGTTGAATTTTCTTTTATATTTTCTTTACACTGTTGTACGCATATGACTCACAAGCTGTAGTACTCTCCTCATCCAGCGGTTCCAACACAAAATTTAAAAAATTCATAACTTTTGCATCGATTGTCCAATTTTCCTCAAACTTTCACTGATGTGTTCTACTAATATTGTTGCATTTTCTCAATCCTTATGTTTATGAAGGTGAACTTGTCCTTTAACAATCACACATTCTATGCAACAAACTCTTTTCATCGGCGAGCCCTGTTCTACTTTTAATGTTGAAGTGCTGCAGTACATCCTGGTAACAGCTTCATGCTAAACTACTGCTGAGCCTGATGAGGCTGACTCTTCAACAAGAATGAAAGTTCCAACGTCAGAGGAGCATATACTGTATCTCAAAAGAGGAAAAATCAAGGGTATTTAGACCTATATACCGATGGTAGCTGTCTCTTCTCATTGGGCTTCTAATCTAACGATGGAATGGTGCTTGGTCAGGGGCTTGGTGGGAGCTGCAACTACTCTCTCTCTCTGCCTGAGGTGATGAGTGGTGTCATAGCTCCTCAAGGTCTTCAAACGATACTCAATGAATCCATGATCCTTGCCGTACAGGTATACTCCTGAAATATAAGAATGCATTGTAAGTCAAAGCTTTTTCTTGAGTCTCAACAAATTTGACCTTGGCACAGAGTTGACTATAACTGATGAAGATCTGATAGCAGTAGAAATACATGTAGTGGCATTCTTATGGAAGAAAACGAGAATAGGTTTATTATAAATGAACGGCGCAACTGGCATGTTGGGACTTCAGTTACATTACGTTATGTTGAAGTTAACGTTTATCGAACCTAAGTCATGGAATCAGGCCAATCTGCACACAACTTTATTAGACATCTATGAGAAGGTACATCAAAGATTATAAAAAGTCCCCACATTGCCTGTATATTTGCACAATGAGTTGATTAAGATTTTTTTTTTTTTTTTTTTTTTTTTGGGGGGGGGGGGGGTCATGCCCATAACCTGAAAAACTTTGGGTCCTTGCCCCCTAACTAAACAAGGATGATGAACTCCTCGTTTGGTTGCTTAATTCTGTCCACTAGCTCTTGAGAAAAGTTGAAAATGTTGAAGTTTTTGCAAGCTAGATGAATAAGATACCATGTTACAAGGTATGTCACTTAAGCTTTCTGCTAAAGAGGGCTAAAAAAAGTTGTAGATCACATAAACTTACGAGTATAAACTTACATGTCCTTTCCACCTTGTGTGGTGTCTCACAAAGTGGGGTACTGCATTGCAACAGCCTTGGCTCCAACATCCTTTGCTCACTACTTGGTATCTGAATTTAAAAAGAAAGCAAGAAGAATGTTCATCATATTCCAGGACACAATATATAACATCACAAATTTGGCCCTCATTTTAATCTTTTAAGGGGCTGAACTATTTTTATGTTTTTTTTTTCTTGGCATTAATTTCTATTGCTATTCAGTACCACTGTTTCAAGTACATTTATTGCTACTTGAAAATTTCATGCAGATAGGTTAAGTGTGAATGTGCACAGTTAGTAGAAAAATTTATACAAGATGTGATTATCCATTGAACTTCATGGCACATCAACTCCCACTTTTTTATTAATCATTGTGATGATTAAATCATAAGTATATTCTGAAAGACGAGAAAGGAAAGAGTGTGTGGAGGAAAACTTTGCTTCAGCCACCTGTTGGGGCTGACAGGGGGTTGGGGCAATGAATATGAGTTTTTCAGATGCTCCTGTCCTCCATTCCCTAGGGTACAGAAGTCATCCTGCTGTGTGGGAACACAGGTTCATGAACTCTGGTGACCTCATCCTAGTCACTGCAAGTCACATCATATCATACTCACGTTGGTTACGAGCACGTACACCGTATACATATCAGAGATACAAGTCAGGTTGAGATGGATTTTGGAACAGTTTTTCTTCATGATTTCTACAAACTTGTATTCCAACAATATAATGTTGGGAGAAAGTTTGATTTACACGTACGTAGAAGCATAGCAATCAGTATTTTAGCTGCCCACCTACAATTGTAAAAGAGACCTGGATTACAAACTACTGGTGACATAATATAGCAGGAACCCTAATCAAAGTACCCTCATACAAATACAACTCTTTTCCAAATGAAAGTTCTTACCCATTCACCATGATAGCTCTCCCTCTATCTCTCTTTCTCTAAAAAAAAAAGTTAAATGTATAAAGTCGCTGTTTGTGTTTGGATTCACCATTTACGCCTATACAAAAGAAAGGTACAGGTAGTATAAATCTTGCATCGCATGCTTGAATGAAGACTTTAATTTCTCCCCTTCTTTGTCAGATTCTTCTTTAGAACTGCAATTCTATTGACAAAGATACCAATGTTAGGTGTGGTTTGAATCAAGTGTCTGGCCTTTCCTTGATGACAAAAGACAATGCAGGATGACTTTCTTATGCTTGTTTACTATTTCTCTGATCCTTCACTACAGGACCCCTGTGGTCTGCTTACATTGTACCTAATCACGAAGGAAATTAATCCTTGAAATCGGCAATGTCTCTGCCCTTCACTTGAGCTCATCCTAATCATTTTATCGAAGCAAATTGGCCATGCATTATCAAAGGATAGATTGGATGGACACACAATACACTGTCTGGAGCAAAGATAGTTCATTCTCTCTGCAGGACATTTTAATCCTGGTAGAAGTTTGAACCTAATCAAATCAAAACCATTGTTCAAAGCCACCACCATGGGCACAGTGCTTAATGAATTGGGAAGCCTACTCCTTCTACAAAAGATGAACAGCTTTCAGAGGATATAATCCATGTCAATGTAACTCAAGTTGAAGTGGCAACAATAGAGCAGGCTTCTCTTTGGAAAGGTTAATTGCAAGCTACCAGAGCTATTGTGAAAAACCATGGCAGTGTAGCTTCCAGCTCTTTTCTCTTCTACCTCCTTTGATTCACACTTGTCTACCTCTGATGATCACTGGGGTCAGCCTTACAACTTCTCAAATTAGTACCAAAATGAGTCATGCTTCCTTGGTGCTGATGCTAATGAGTGTTTGTGTGCATTTGGACTCAGGTGTTTAGCTCCAATTTGCGAGTCATTAGTTGCATGTGACCAGAAAATATTTTTGCTAAGTAGATCTCAATTTCATCTACATGAAAGTTTCATACAAGCTTCTAACAGAAAAATACTTTGCTCATGGCTTCTTCATTACAAACAGACAAAAAAATACCACAGCTTCAAAGACACTGCCACATTGCCATGCACCTCTAGAGTATATGAGAGACTTCAAATAGCTTCCTGTTTTCTTGACTTTCAATGACTCCGTCTTTTACTACAAAAACATAGCCCCAGAATATCAACTTTACAATCCTGTACAAAAAGGGAAAACCAGTTGATCAAAAACAGCCATTATGTGATGATTCCAATAAGAAGGAAAAGAAGGTCAAGTTTTGTGTCAAGTTTGTCCACATTGCTACCAAAAAATGCATTAGCTTAGAGCAGAAAGGACATTGTAACACTACACAGACCTATCCCTCCTGGCTCTTTCAAATGATAAATCGACAATTGTAATTTAGCAACCTGCCAGCCCCCTGATTGGTAAATTGCTGCCTAAAACTTGCCATGCTGATAACTGGCAGGACATAATGCTTCAAGCCATTGGTACAATGACCAATTAATGAGTTCTCTTTGCACAGTTGTGTGCAGTCTAGATAGTCATCGAATCTTTCCTTTGAGGAAGGAGCTATACAGTTTACAAACTCTTTGACAGTCTTATACTACTTCAATGTCAAACACCATAAATCTGTGCAACTGCATAAGTTTGCAAAATGAGGCTTTACCCTTGGCCTCGGTGGCAACTATGGATGCTTGGTCACCTGATAATTACCATGGGATGGACTTGATTATCATCTTTAAAGGAGGAAGGATATGAGCTGACTACAAGACAGGAAGCAGAGGTTATTCCCAAATGCTCTCTCTTTCAAAGCAAGCACAAGAAAATCAGCTCCACAATGATCTGAATCTACACTGCACCAATGTCTGGGCTCACAGCATGGTTAATCCCAACATGCATGATTTTGGAACCTGCTGCTACACTTGCAGCATGCTACTCACTGCTGATAAAATGCAGGATAAATGTTTGATTACCAGTACAAAACAATTTAAATAAGCTCTCCTATCAAAACAAACATCACAGTAAACATGTACAATACAACCAGAATGTCTACTCACAAACAAATCTGATGAACCCACTACAATTTGGATAAGAATGTTGGCAACCAATGGATTTTACAACTTTTGATTCCTGTTTCAATAAAATATAATTACAGAAATACATGTACAACTCAGCAATATCTTTGCAAATTGTACTTCACGGAAATATGGCAGCAGCAAAACCGTAGATGGGACTACGCTTTGCAGATCTTTTTAAAATAACGATAGTAATACTGGGTATATTTTTTTTCAAAAGAGCCCTATAAGGCTAGCAATAACAATCAATACATACATCTATGAATAAAATGATTACAATGAATGAGATCTAGCAGGTCCACTACACAAGGCATTGATTTCAAATTTACCTCAAAGAGGAAGCTAGTTTGAAATATAGTGATATGTGCAAAATGTAAATGTACTGTACATGTACAGGCAACAATTGTAACCAGTTAAGTAACTTTCCTACTAATTCAGTCACCAGACTGTCCTTTCTACTGAACTGAAAGATACTGCTTCAAAACACATGACTGCATACTATCATGTTTTGCTCCTTGGTTCCATGTTGTTCAGGTGCATAGTAGTTTAAAGTTTCTATGCTTAGATTATTATCCCCCCAAAAAACAAACAAACAAACAAACAAACAAAAACAAAAACAACAACAAAACAAAAATGATACATAGCTGAACAAGTGACTTTACTTGGTGAACTGCCAAAACTACTTCGCAATTGTTTTCTACTATACCTCCATGTTTTGACACTTAATACTTTGCCATAAACTTTTATAGCTGTATATACAGTGTAGATGCCATTTGTCCTGACATAAGGAGGTGACATCTTGAGACATGGTGGTACTTGGTAGCCACCAGTGCTGCAAACCACTAAGGATATGATGAGGTACTATATCTGACATACTTACAAACATGGTATGTGGCTAACCCTGTAATAGCTTGGATCCAGTTGCTGTACACACATGTAAACATTTACACACACAGAAATGACAGTCTTTAAAACATACAAATCTGTTGCTGACAGTGGCCCTTCATTAATATTTCTTTTCATTCTGGACACAGCCAACACACAATATCAACAACTTCCCTGCGGGCTTTCTGTTGTTTTTCTCTTTTCTTGTTATTTTAACTAGAATGCTCACTTTACCTACCATACACATAACGTACTGCTGGTGGTGGTGGTGGTGGTTAGCTGAGACTCTGCACATGAACATGCACAGGAGACTCTGCACATGCATGCTACGTAGCTATCCATTATCTTTCATAAATACAGTTTAGACATCTCGAACATCAAAGATTTTGGTGGAATTATTACGGGAAAAAAAGTTGCCAGCTTGTTGACTGTATGCTTATTAATATTACATGTTAACACAGTGACAAGCAAAAAGGTATAGAAGCGCACACACTGCATTGGCTTCTATACCCTCATTACACTCTATCACATCAAGTCTTTCTACAACACGGGTTGTATGGTACCTTTGAAAAGACACAAGTATCTATCGATATATCGTCGCTTGGGTGACAAGACCTTGTATGTGCAATTTTGGTGAAAATGGGTTTTTTTTATTAATGGTCAAATAATGGGTTAAGTGATGTCCTGACCAAATCCTAACTGTCTTACTCCAAAAATGAAGCCACCACGTGTCAAAGGAAAGGCTATCCCATTCGCTACAGTGCTTTGGCCGCCATGTTTTTTGGCTCTCCTGAACATTTGACATTTTGTAGATCACGAGGTCTTGTCGTCCCAGCGACGATATGGGATTGCCAGTAATACACTGTCATTGTACACAGCTGTACATTCAGATTAAACGATCAACTGCATATCAACATGCTGTCGTGAGTGAGAACGTGTACCAATACTACCATATAAATTTTGACATAAAAACTCATAATTTTGAGGTTTTTTATTTACTAGCCCAGAGAGAGAGAGAGAGAGAGAGAGATGGGGCCTGGGGGAAGGTTTTCACATAGGGCCTATTGCTTTGTGCTAAAAAAGATTGAATTTATGCCATAAAACTGGAATTTTGGTACCCGCTGCGCTGTGAAACTGCACTGGTGCCCACAAGCTTAAGTAGGCCTAATTATACTTTAGTAGACTCTTCTGGTAGTGGTATGATTAAAAGCAAAAGATAGAAACTGCAAAACTGTAGTCTGTTGTCATTGAATTGTTTTCCTGCCTTCTCTAACGTTAGAAATGGTTCAACACAAACACAGCACAGACAAAACCACCAATACACACATCAGTCATCACATGCCCCCAAAAACAGCCAGTAACAAACAAATGTTGCTGCAAAAGAATTGATTAATGATGATAGATATAAACTAACGTTACAATGTAGATAGAGCTATTCTACTGTCACAGGAAATTGACGTTTTACTTCACATCTACGTAGCTTCTTCAGTGCAGTCTTATGTAATAAAGCAGAGTAAGCCTACAAATGACGATTATTCGAATGCTCAATCAGGCATTTGATCAAATGACCACAAGATTTTACACGATGGATAACTCAACACTTGGTATAAAATAACTTGGCAATATGGCAATACACTCATACAGTCTGGTACATCATGAAACACAAATGATCACGCACGTACGAACTCTTCGCCACTTTGGATCAATGACCGAAGGAGATCATGGATGCGTGATTATTTAGTAATCGTAGAAAACTTACAATTCCTTTGATGTGTGGAAGCAAGTGCACTCGACTGAACACATTTCTGCGATTCTGCGCGTGTAGCTGCAACGAAAACACGACCAAGCTTTGCCAGAGATCCCGCCATTTTCAGATGGATATTTCTTCGTTTGTAGGATGTTGACAGCTAGTAGAAGAGCTCAGCACCACCACACGTACGCCAGCTACATACAGTCGTTCACTGTACAGTATAGTATCACGTAACACGTGCAGAAACCCACCGTACTTTTTCAATGCGCACAGGTCAATCACGTGTACAAGGACGCCGGGTGCCGGGTGCCGGGTGACGCGCTGTCGTATTGTACTCGCCGCCGTTTGGATGCACTACGCGTTTCTTGCAAATCGATATTGCCGCTTTACCCTTTCTTCATTACCGACACGTCATTTCCATACCCACGATGTTGGAAGGGGTTCGCGGGTGCGAGTGGTCTTACGCCTTACGCACGTACACATACGGTATCGATTTACCCTGCTCTTACTAAGTATTTTCGAAAACATGTCATACATTTTTTTTTTCGAAATATATTAATGGAATTTCAATTGTTCTCTGGAATTGTTCCGATCAGTTTTTGTTTCATTCTAAATCGCCGTAATCTGGAAGACATTTTTCCCGAATGATTTTCAAGATCAAGAGCAATGTTTATGTCCTGGCTCGTGAAAAGGAATTATATTGCAGAACTTGACTTTCAAAAGACAATTATTAAAACCTAAATCAAAGTAGATAATCATTACCAAGCGAATGTCAAACAAACAAACAAACAAAAAACAACTAAACTGATGACTTGTAAAAACTCACAATACTACGTAACTGGATGGCACACACTCACACACACACACACACACACAAAGCTGTGCTCAGAAATTATAAGATATGGAGCAGAACTCACCCCAGGAACTTGCAGGGGATCGGAAAGGCCTAGGAGGTACTGAGTATTGGAAAGACTCGATACCTCCTTGCCCCTTTTAGACACTTACGCCCACTGTATGACATCAAACATCCATTCAAGCGAAACTTTTAGGAGAAAAAACAAGACTTGAGCAACACTAAATAAAGTTTGCCAAAACCCGCACAAAAAAAATCCATAATTTCGTCATTTTAAAGGGATGGCATAGTTATGATTGAGACCTAACTTCAAGTTTCTAATCTTTTTTTTGGGGGGGGGGGGGTGAGATAATGAGAAACCTCTTATGAAATATGAAAGAGCATGTAATTCTTAAAGAGGAGTTCAATGTTTATTTGATGAAAATTGGTTTTGAACTCACGGTCGAGATCGATATACGCAAAATAGAGCAATCCTAATAAAAGGGGGTACCCATCTTTTATGATCGCTGTATTTTATTTTGTTTCTGGATGTGTCACCCATTCCAAAACCGATTTTCATCAAATCAACTTTGAATTCGTCTTAGAATGGCATGTTCTGTACTATTCCAGTGGTTTCTTGGTATCACACACACACACACACACACACACACACACACACACACACATTATAGGCCTAATCCTCACCTCCACCAGCTGTACGGTGGCCTATTCAAAATATCAACGTACAGTAGGGATACAGGTGTATGTCTGCTTGAGTTCTAGCTTTTGAGTTATCTCATCAGTACAGAGTAAATCTGGCCTGTTCTGTCACTAACTAGTACATTAAGTTGTGTGGAACATTTTCGTGTATACGAGGCAAGGACGAATGATCAAGAAAAATACCGTTTTGATAAAACTATATGCATTATCATAGGGCCTACACACACGAGTAGGCCCTATGATAAGTACCGTATTTGCCAGGCATTGAATTGAAAGAATGAATTGTCGCCGGAATTTCAAATCAGTCCAACGTTTGGATAGCTGTCGACAATTCAAGTCCAACAAACATAACATATTCTGCAACAATTCGTAGGTTTTGTTCAATATTCGTTTCAAACAATGTTACAGTGCAATGAACTATTTTTTTTAATGCTTGACAGAAGAAAATTGAAGTGGTTTTGAGAGATGAAAACACCATCTAGGCTCCATCTGCACACGTTGACTGATGTGAATCAGAATAAAGTGTGTTTCCTTTATTCTATCGATCACCAAAAGCATATCTTAGTCGTGCTACGAGAAACTACTAGTATACTATTCGTAATCCCGCCAAATTGAAATGTTGTTTCTTCAACTCTTGTTCGAAATTCGGTATACTGACAGATAGGGCCTACTGAATGGTTGTAGTGTAGTACGTGTACCAGCGTTGCCAGGTCCCAACAGAGTAAAATCACCAAAAGGCTTGCAAAAAATCACCAAAAGCCATCAAAAATCACCAAATTTGGAAGAGCGTAGGTAAGGCTTTAATTTCAAGACAAAATTGTATCAATAAACCTTTATCAAACACTGCGCGAGTCTCGGTGCAATTTTCGGCGCGCCGTAGTCACACACACTAAGTGCAAAATGTGTACGATGTGTTATGGACATATGGCTATGAGTGTTTGTGTGTGTCGCTGTGACAAAAAAGGGGCACATGTTATGTTTCTGCAGGAAATAAGGGGAAAACTTTGGGCAAAATGCATTTTCCTTTTCAATCAGTGTGATTATTTTTCATCGGTCTAAAAA
>NW_027273529.1:0-12065 GCF_040938485.1 Diadema antillarum | reverse complement strand
TACAATCAATTCACAAGAGTAGAATGATTCAAGAATGTCGAAAATAAATGTAAACATGTACACAGGAATTTTAGAGTACTCTTATTTTTGTGCACCCTCTTGATTTCCATTTAGTTTCTTTTAAAAGTGTACACATTAGTCACATGTTGGTTGTGCTCTAAAGATACGGTTTTCTTGGTCAAAGGTACCAGTTCCATACATTTTGTGTTTGTTATGGATTTGTTTTTTTCTTCGCACAATGGATTTAAATTTTTCTTTAAGCATGTTAAGATTTGGGTAAGAAACCATTTCTTTGTGTCATGTTCTCAGAAAGGTGAATTAACATTATTGTTGGATATCTTAAAAGATAACAATCTGATGTCACTAGACTTGTATGTACGTCATTTTGAATTACTTTTGCTTACTGCTTTCCTCGAAAAAAGACATGCAGAAATTAATTGATAATCATATATATATATATATATATATATTTGCCAAGGAATTCACATTTTTCGTCATTAGATATTTACAATTGACACTTAATTTGTTACTTTATCCTATCCTAAAGTTCATTTTGACAGTCCATAAAAAAAAAATCAAGACTATCCAGCACTTTCTTGAAATAGATTCTGGTGCCTATTCAGATCAATTTCTTTCATTTTTTTGTGTGACATTTGGCGTGTTAATGAACTCAAACGATTTGAGACAAGCGCAGATAAATGGTATTGATACAATCCTGTGAACACTTACGTTTGATAAACAAGTAACCATTACTCTCTTGAGGTCTTGTGCTTTGTCACATTAAGAAATCAGTATTATATTATTTGCGTAAATACATTTGCTGATTAGATATGTTTTATATGTATTTTATATATTTATACATACATTTGTACATGGAGGGCACTTTTCACTTTAACCCTTTTTTTTGTGCATGTGATTCATATCCTGCATAGGTCATAGGTTGCGCATTGAAGATCAAAATATAGAAGGATTTGACGCCTCATAGATTCCATATCATGTTATTACCATCAAGCCAAAATATTGAATGTATAAGACTACTCCCTCAACGACCAGCCCCTCTTCCGGGAAGAGCTTCCACCGTTGATTGCAGTGGATGAGCAACATTTCTCCCAGTTGTCAATAACCCACCCTCAGTCGTATGTCGATGTTGGCTTTTGGGAAGCATAACGTCTAGACACCAAAAGACGACAAGCATAATCAGCGGGGAGGAAAACGCCAGACGACAAATTGGACTTGAGTTTGGAAAGTTTTGTCTTATGCATCTGGTCACATGACGGTAGGTATGGTTGGCAGTTCTTTCCAGCTCATTCCTATACAATAGCTTCACCGTGTCAGTAAAGCATTCGTATCAAAGTATCAGCCGGGCTATCGTCTTCAAGATGCTTCAGAATGGGCGACGAACTCATTCACCCGGTTTGCGTTTCGAAGCACATTTAATGGTTCTGAACACGAAAATTCGTGTCTCGTATCGCTGACATCTTTTAGTGACGATACACTGATATTTTCCAATGTTAATATTTGATTTGATTTGGATTTTATTCTACTTTTGCATTTTTACAAAGCATCGAACATTGACAAATTAAAATGAACATATTATGTATAATCATGTATAACCATGCACCAATATGAATGAAATAAATGAGTTATCCCGACCCCCGACAAATAATTAGAAAATATAGACCAATTAAACAGCAAAGATGTCTCTCGAAGAAGGGGAAAAGGAAACTACCCATGACCCCTCCCTGGCCTTATCTTAATACTGCATAACATACGTTTTCCGCCATTGTTATGTCTTATTGATTTCAATACGTTCCATAAATAATGTTATAACTGTCCTCTGCAAATATATGTACATTGATGCATATCAACTTCGTCCGTTGACTATAGTAACATAATGACTAAGAGTAAAAATTCCGCTCATGAACAAGTATAGTGTTGCGTGGATCCCTCGACATCTGCTCGGTACCGTTCATGCTAATAAATTTCACACATATATTATATATCCCTCGTCCGTGATGCCACTCTATATTTTCTGCTTTTAATGGTGATTACATGGTCACTCCTGTCTATCAGATTACGTGACATTCGAGGTGGTTTCTCCAAAAGAGGCTGTTAAAATGGCAATAAAGAGAGAGAGTCCATCCTCGCTTACTTCCCTGTAAATGAACTGTTGAGACAGCAATACGTGGTGATAATTTCCATTATATACCTCATAAGTGAGATTCGTATCACTGATTGGTCAAAAGTATATCATGTGACAAGGTGTAGTCCCGTCTATCTTGCCTTAGGGTTTTCATGTAAGTGATAGAAAGGCAAAACCCTCGTGATAGAAAGGCAAACCCTCGTGATAGTAAGTCAAAACCCTCGTGATAGAATTCGTAAACCCTCCGCGACTTTTGTACACATAACAAGTACACTAGACTTCGCGCACGGTGTCCGCAACCCCTCCAAGGACGTTCACTACGCGCATCGTATACAACACATGCACAATCATCGCACTCAGTGAGCGCACAGCAGGCATGTTTCAACATGGCATGATGATAGAGCGCTCTTCCGTGATTTGAAGTGAGCTGAATCAAAGATCGTACACTTTGTCTTTAGGATTTTAAGGATCCCGAAGCAGAGACAAATCTCAGCTTGTTGGAAATATCGAATTAAAACACGAGCGACGGAAACTGGACGTATACTGTAATCTTCTGCCAAGATTTTATGCAGGAGCTCGCCGAAGGCCGTGTGACTTACTGTGAGTGATTGCCGTGCGTTTTGGGTAGTCTACGAAATGCACGAAAACCATGCAAGCGAGCGCTGTGGCCTGATTTTAGGGCTAACGTTAGGCCTAACAGTTAGAATTTACTTCGTATTTGCCTAGGCCCTAGATCTTGGTTAAGTCTTAAACGATGAGGTATATAAAACAAATATTAACTGCTCTGTATTCGGATGGTGGTGGAAATTATCACTCCCTCGGTGCTTTTCATACCGACCCTTCCATCACCCCTCGGCTAACGCCTCGGGGTGATAGAAGGGTCGGTATGAAAAGCACCTCGGGAATGATAATTTCCACCATCATCCTCATGAGCAGTCAATATTTGTATGATTAGCAGTAGTAAAAGATAGTAACAAGAGAATACGTTCTCGAGCGTTTTTCAATCACTTTGTCTGGTGTCAATTCAATTCAATTCAATTTAATTCATTTATTTTCATACTTCTCATTTATGAACATTACAACAGAAACCAGACAAGTTCTTTTACCTTGTGAACAATGTGCAGAAAACAAACAATATACATGGTGATAACACAGTAATTACATGTAATGATAACTGGTCAAAATCGAAATCGAAATGGGGTTGATCAAAGAGAAGTATGACGGGACCTACATGAAAGCTAGCTTGTTTGGCTGTAAGCCCCGAGTAATCAGTGTTTGTGAAAAAGAAACGGAGAACGGATAGAAGATAAGACCAGAATGATGATGTAAGGTTGCCAAATTTTATGTAATAAAAAAGAAGAAGAAAAAGAAGAAGAAGAAAACAAACAAACTATACATTAATATGAACTTACTGTGACCGAGCATCATTATTATACAGCCTACTTTGGTATATATACTATGAACTATTGTTGCATTAAAACTTTCACCAGGATATGATCAGTAAGACACAAAAAGTAACATGTACAACTATTAAGCCATTTGGTGCCTGCCGTCAAGCTCTGCATAGAAGAGAGGGGTAGAGGGAAAGAGGAAGAGAGGGAAACGAAGTAGAATGTGGAATTGCTAATGATGAATTCAGAGAGCCCGATGGCAAGACCCTAAATGGAATCTGCAACGTGTTGACAAAATGTTTGATTGGACAATAACATACCACAGTATTACATAAGACATTACGACTGTTCAGTGTCTGCAAAATATGCACTCAATAAAAACTCTTTTAATTTACGTTTAAAGGAATATAAGGACGAGCAGCTTGTTATTTCGGGGGAGAGGTCATTCCAGTATCTAGGGCCCGTATACATTATCGTTTTTTTAGCGAAAATTGTTCGAGTACGTGAAAGGTGAAATGCGTCACCTGGCGGGTAGGATAATTATGAATCAAATAGTTTTTTCTGAACATGCTAGTAAAAACACCCGGTAACTCGTTGGCAGAAAATTTGTACATAAATATGTCCTCACTGCCATCAACTGTAGGCCTATAATTCTGGTTCTCAAGTTCCGTAGTTAATATCATAATGTCTAGGAAAGGCATAGAGACCATCGTAAGTTCTAGTGACACTTTAATATAACATCTATAGTATGTGCAACTGCTCTGAAAATCAAGGAATTGCATTTGAAACCCAACAATATTCGCGTAGGAACTGTTTAAAAATCTAGGATGTTCCCGAAAACAAAGGGGAGAACACAGATCACGTCGTCTGTCGCCTCGCAAGTGAGCGATTAGGTGTTCTCCTGTCAGAAGAGGACCTGGACAGATCCCACCGTGTCGCAAACAGGGTGGGGCAGAACTCCTCGTCGAACGCTGATGGCGCAAATTCCAAGAAGAAGAAGCCACGAACAATAATAGTAAAGTTTTGCTCCTACCGCAAGCGGTCCCCAGTCCTGTGTGCAAGGGGAAAGCTGAAAGGCAGCGGCATAGCGATCGATGAAGCTTTGACGGCCTCTAATCAAGACCTGCTATGGACTGCAAACGTCATGAAAAAGTAAAAGAGGCCTGGACCTCTGATGGTCACGTGACTGTGCTGCTTGCAGGTACAAGCGGAGAAGACATCCAACGGGTCATTCGAACAAAGATGAACTAAAATCTCTACACTGATTAAGCATGTGATATGATATCTTCCGTTATATTTACTCAATTTTTTGCGTCATTACAATTAATTTGATTTTTTTATTGTCTTTATTGTATCCATGAATTCAAATTGGATTTTCTCTCACAATTTCGACTTTTTTTTGGTCAAAATTCTACTTGCAAACGTCTTACTGTTCTGTAGTTTGTATTATTTTTTACAGTTCCTCTATACATTTGAGGGCTCCATTTTCTTATTCTGTGGCCCAATCGTTCTCAGTTAGCTAATACCTTAGCTTAGTAATTAATACAGTTTGGTAAAGTATTTTTTTTTTATTTGCTCGTATGATACAGAGTGATTTTCAATTTCCATTTTCAGATGTAACAAATATTGAACTTGGTAATTTATTTTCAGGTACCCTAAATGTGTTAGATAAAACCACCGAAGTTAATGACAACATATTGCATAGTAAATTAAATGAAGATTCTTTTACAGACGACCGTCTTGAAAACCTTGATCCTGATGACAACTTCCTTAGTTTTGACAAGTCAAACAAATACTGGCTCCCAAATGAATTTAACCAAAATATCAACTTCGACCATGCTGCTTTAAGTTTACTCCATTTCAACTCAAGTAGTCTTTTCAAAAATTACAATGCTATTCGTGATTTCATTGGTCAATTAGACACAAGGTTTTCAGTTTACGGTTTTAGTGAGACTTGGATTCACGATAGAACACCAATTACTGTGTTTCACCTTGATAATTATACATTTTTCAAGAATGACAGAATAAAGAGTAGGGGAGGGGGAGTTGCTATGCTTATTCCCAATTCATTAAATTCTATTGTTAGATGTGATCTCAACTTAGGCCAAGATTTGTGTGATTCACTTTTTATTGAAATTAGCGTCACAAGTCAAAAAAAAAAAAAACATTATTGTAGCCGTTATCTATCGTGATCCGAAATCTAATATTAATGAATTCAACACACACTTTAATGAATGTCTCGAGAGATTGACCAAAGAAAACAAAGAAGTTTATGTTAAGGGGGATTTTAATTTAAATCTATTGAATTGTTCGTCCTTAGATCATGTAAATGAATTTGTGAACACTGTGTATAATAATTGTTTTCGTCCTTTAATTGATAAGCCTACAAGAATCACTAAATTTTCTTCAACTTTAATTGATAATATTTTAACAAATGTATGCACAAAAGATATTACCTCAGGTATATTTCATAGTGATATCACAGATCACTTACCAATATTTTCATTAACTTATGATATTTTCATGAATGGACATGGTGAAAAAAAAAAGAAGTTTGTACCCAATAGAAAACATCTCAATCCCAGAAACATTGCTTCTTTGAATAAGGAACTAGCAAAAATTGACTGGAATATTATTTTTTACATCCAACGACGTTGAATTAACTTATGACATATTTTTCATAAAGTTTAAGCAATCTTTTGATAATATCTGTAAAGTTGAAGTATCCGTTAATAAAAAGAAAAAGAAATATTCCCTGGAAACCATGGATCACCAGGGCCGGTATTCCATAAACTAGATAAGCATGCTTAAGTCTGAAAATCTAAGCAGTTTTGCTTATTTTCTGGCTAAGATAGAATTCTTAGCTTAAGTTCGTATTCCATAAAAATTGGCTAAGAATTTGTCTTAGCATTTTGCTAAGAATTTTGCTAAGAATTTTGTCTTAGCTAAGACAGATTTCGGCTTGCTGGCTAAGCATATTTTCTTAAAAATGTGCCGTCGGTATTCCATAACGACATATGTCTAAAAAAATTACCCTAAATTTAAGACAGCTATTGAACTGTCTTAACTTGGGTTCCAGTAAGAACAAATTATGGGTGTAGCATAACAATGTAGAAAAGATGGCGGCTTTAGCTCATGATTTTTCATCTTTTTGCTAAATAAAGAAGTTCATCAGTAATCAGTAATGTGAATGAAATGAGTTCAAGGTTTGACGAAGCGTCTCGTGTGCGTCTCGTGGGAACTTGCACAGTAACAATACGGTAGAAACTCGGTGGGCCATGGGCCACGGGGAAATCGGGGGGGGGGGGGGTGTTGCGCGTATATGCGTGCCCTCGACCTCCTTCTCAGCGCGCATTAGCGGCAGAGTGGAGCGCGCAGCGAGAGGAACGCACATAGCCGCCCGGATATAAAGTCTACGTTTATGCCACAACCCTCTACATTATACGTAGACGTATACATGCCTTTATACACGTGCGGCGATCACAGTTTGTGTATCGACTCACAAAGCGTCCTCTCCGGCTCTACCGGATCGGTGAGTACGGAATACTAAAGTTATCCGGGCCCTGTTAATTTAATTTAATTTCAATTTAATTTTCAATTCAATTTATTTGTTCAATTCCACCAAGAAAACAAAGTACAGAAATTGTAATACCTCGGTATTGGGTAAAGACAAGAAATCAATGATTACACAAACATGACAGACAGCTAAAAAGAGTTAACATATACTAGTACATGAGGTGGAAAAGATAGGAGTCCTGCTGAGAAGCAAAGCTTGTAAATTGCAGAAACTCCTATTTACAGATACAAAAAAAAAACAACCACCAGATACACAAGACTGGAAAATTCAGCCTGAAAACTATGTGCAATATATACATACAATATGCAAAAACGAAATGATAATTGTGGGGGGGGGGGGAGAAAGCACACTAACGGATGTTAAAAGAAAACTAATGTATTTAAAACAGAATACGGGATTGAATAATGGCAAGAAAAATAAATAACTTGGACTTGGACACACAGTTACTGGGACAAGAGTAAAGAGGGTGAAATAAAGACAATGACTTACAAGATATCCAGTGCTTAACTAAGATGTAGCTCAGCATTAATCAATGAAAAAAAAAATGTAAAACCTATAAAGCAAATTCTATCAAAAAGCCTACATATATCTAATTATTCATAAAGATGTGAATTTAACACTCAGCCCTATTTAAAGATTACAATTTATGGAACTTTATCAACAGTGGAAACACATGTATGTATTCCCTCTGACAAATTTCAGAGTGTAAAAAAATATATATATTTATATACAGGTTCAAATTTCAATACACAGAAGGTCAAAATATTTGACACAAGTTGTATGTCACACAAATCTTTTGTACAGTAGGACCCCAGTAAACAACAATTTGAAAAAAAGGTCCCAATTGCTATTCATAAAACAGACTCACATTATGCACAAAAATGTATATTTATAATTATGCAAGTTATTTCATCTGAAGTACAGTAATACAAAAAAAAAAACAAAAAAAAACTTCAGGATTCATTGTATCTGTCAAGAAGATAAGATTTCATCTTACTTTTAAATCCAGATAGGCTAATGGCCTGTCTAAAAGAGGATTGCAGCGAGTTCCAGTATTTTGGGCCTGCCAATGCGACAGTATTATTTCTGAGTTGGGTTCTGACTGATGTGAAATGATATCAAGCAGCCTGTCTTGTCCAATAATTGTGTATTGTATCATTCTTAACAAACATGGACGATATTGCGTGGGGCACATTACCATTTTTGATCTGATACCTGAGGGATGCTAAATACAATAGATAAATATCTTGTACTTTCAAAACATTATTCCCATAAAACAGCGTATCAGTATGAGCATGTGCCTTCGCTGCTGACATAATCCTAACAGCTCTCTTTTGAAGAAGCAAAATTTTTTCTAAGCGAGTTTTGGCTGTAGCACCCCAAGCTAATACACCATAGTTTAAGTAAGGCAAAATCAAAGATGAATATAGCAAGGCCAAAATGCTATTTGGAAGAAAAGACTTTAGTTTGTTCATCATACCTACATTTCTAGAGAGAAGATTACAAAGGTGAGTTGTATGCATTTTCCAATTCAACTTGTCATCAATATGGATGCCAAGAAATTTGGTTGATATAACTCTTTCAATTTGAACATTATCAAAAATTACAGGACCAGGCATTAAGGTGTCTCTATTACTGAATAACATGTATTTTGTTTTAAGCAGATTCAAGGATAACTTATTGGCATGAATCCAATTAGTTAATCCATGTAATTCCATATTTACTGTCTCCAACAGGACACGCAGGTCTTTGTTAGAGCAAAAAATACTAGTGTCATCTGCAAATAACAAGAAAGAAAAGACATTTGATGATTTTGGAAAGTCATTTACAAAGAGAATAAATAACAGTGGTCCTAGAAGAGACCCTTGGGGTACTCCACAGGTGACAGACTGCATTCTAGAACCAATACCATTTAGTTGTACAAACTGTTGTCTGTTTCTAAGATAACTTTTAAACCATTCAAGTGCTGATCCTCTTATACCATAGTAATAGAGCTTATGCAACGAGATATCATGATTGACAGTGTCAAACGCCTTGGAATAGTCTAAATATATACCAATAGTATGAAGATGATTATCTAGGGCAGATGCTATTTTCTCTACTAAACACAAGATAGCATGAGATGTTGTGTTGTGTGATGTTGTGTTCACGAAAACCAAATTGAGAAGTAGAAAAAATATTACATGATTTAAGAAATGCAATAAGTCTAGAGTATACAAGTTTTTCAAGAATTTTAGAAAAAACTGTAAGTAAAGATATAGGTCGATAGTTACCTATTTCTGTACGATTTCCTTTTTTTTAAAATAGGAACAACTTTCGCGATTTTCATTTTGTCGGGCACAATACCATAAACGATGGACAAATTATAAATGTGAGTAAGGGGTCTTACTATATATTGTATAATTTCTTTTAGCAAATCATTGCTAATTCCATCATACCCAGGACTCTCTTTCCTCTTTAGGCTACTTACAATATCACGCACATCTGTTTCTACTACAGGAATTAAAAACAATGTTTTTGGGTTTGGATTATCCAGAAAATCTTTGTATGTGTCCTGCATGTCTGGAATGGCATGTGATAAATTAACACCTATATTAGAAAAATATTCATTAAAAGCTTCGCATATATCTTTTTTGTCTTCAATTTCTTCTTCATTCAGTACAAGCTTTGGAATACCCGAAGTTTTGGGGTTTACATTCAAAACATTCCGAATAATTTTCCATGTTCCCTTTACATTATTGCATACAGAATTGAATTGAAAAAGATAGTAATCTTTCTTTGCCCTGCGCAGTATTGATGTCATAAAGCTGTTCGTAAAGTTACGAACAACTTACGAGCGACTGGTGATCAGTTCTGATGTGCTGTACACTTATCAGAATTTCCATAATTCAGCACAAGAACTACGTTAGGGTGTAAACAAAAGTACTCGCTTTGATTTTGATTCTCGTGATTTCATGATGTTTCTTTTTTCACTCGGTGTCGTACTTGAAATGTGGTGTGATGTGATTGCGGTGTGAGTCTCACTAAAAATGCCGTAACTTTGGCCGAAACGATCCAAAACAACACGTAACTGTTTGGTCTAGGTTGCCTACTACTAAATAAGTAGGCCGTTTACTGACATTCTAGACACTATGAGACCTAGAGTAATATGAAGACGTTGCTCCTATAAAAAAAAGCCTCTGAAAAAGTGTGCATTAGGCCTACATATTTTTCCATGGGTGGCTAGGGTAGTTGCGATTGTTGCTTAAACACGTAAAATACATAGACTTTCACCGCGGGGCAGCTGTTCGCGAACAGTGATGACATGAATATCTTGCTTATGACGTCATCAGAATTTAAGATTTTTGCTTAGCCAAATCGCCCGACTTAAGAAAAATGCCTTACAGTTTATGGAATACCGTTAGGGCAATTTTCTTAGCTAAGCAAAAATCTAAGACAAATTGCTTAAACTTAAGCAATTTGTCTTAGAAGTTTATGGAATACCGGCCCAGATCTCTACTTAAATGCATTAATAAAAAGAACAGACTTTATAAACGCAACAAATCGCCCGAATTGAAATTTAGGGAATACCGTAATAAATTAATTGCAATTTTGCGAGCCGCTCGAAAACAATATTGTGGTGATTTGCTTCAGATGAATAAGGATAATCTAGTTAGAGTTTGGTCAATAATTAATAGTCTCATTGGCAAGAAAAATAAAGATGCTTTCCCTTCTGTTTTTATAAAGAATAATGAAAAAAATAATAATGACCCGCACATTATAAATGAATTCAATGAATATTTTTCAAATATTGCATCAATTGCTCTTGAAAATGAATAACACTTCCATGATTCACTTTTCTTCTTATCTTAAACATTCTTGTGAAACAACTTGGTACTTTGCTCCAAGTAATGAATCTTAAAAGTATTAATATTGTAACAAGTTTCAAGAACAGTAACAGCACAGGATTCGATGAACTAAGTACTTCCCTTCTAAAAAAAGGTAATTTATTCAGTTGTTTCCCCCTTAGTACATATTTTCTAATTACAGACCCATAGCTTTGTTGCATTGTATTTCGAAAATTTTAGAAAAAATTGTTTATAATAGATTAATTTCTCATTTGGACAAACACCAATTACTAAATAATTCCCAATATGGTTTCAGGGCACGTCATTCATGCGAGCATGCGTTAATAGACCTTCATGATAGACTTCTGAATAAAATCAATAACAATAATCAAAGCTTTTGATCTGATTAATCATGATATTCTTTTGTACAAATTATCTTACTTTGGAATTAGGGGTACAGTGTGGGACTGGTTCCACAGTTATTTAGATGAAGATACCAATTTATTTTCTACAATAACTGTAGTTCATCATATTCTAGGATCCAGTGTGGAGTCCCCCAGGGATCCATACTGGGCACTCTCCTGTTTCTTTCATATATCGATGATATATGCTATGTAACCTCCTTATTTAATTTTGTGTTATTTGCCGACGATACCAATATTATTTCCTCTCACAGTGATTTTAAGTATCTTGTCTTTAAAACAAATACTGAGCTCGATAAAGTGTCTGAGTGGTTTGATGCTAATAACTTAATTGTTAATTATGTAAAGACAAGTGTTATGTATTTTCGTAAACCCACAATGTCTCATGTTTTAGTTCAATGTTCAATTACATATATCAACATCAGTTAAATTTCTAGGAATCATACTTGACCGAAAAATTAAAATTTAACGAACACCGTTTTTGATTTGTAACAAAGTTTCTAAAAATATTGGTATATTATGCAAGTTACGTAGTACGCTTCCTGAAAAGCAGTTATTTATGTTGTATTATTCTCTTGTCCTCCCATATTTACAGTATTGCACCATTACATGGGCAAATGTTGGTGTTACTAAGTTAGATCCCATACATAAATTGCAAAAGAAAGCTTTACGTGTATGCTCTAATTCTGCTTATTTTACTCCTTC
>NW_027273528.1:0-11018 GCF_040938485.1 Diadema antillarum | reverse complement strand
GTAATACAAATTATGCAAAGGATCATACGCGTAGGGCATGGTACAATGACCTGTTAGTGTTATTTAAACCCATAAAAGACTTCTAGTTCAATTCCCGCTATCGCCAATGACGTAAAAAACTCCTGTGCACGCTGAAGAGCTCTGTCACAGGTGCACTGTGGTGTGGGATTCCTCGGTCTCTTGTTCGATTCCGGTTGTCTCACGCGAGTCGCAGTTCACATACAATGTACAGCTGTACGATTCAATGGAGTTCTTTGTCTGCTTTTCCGTTGTTAATGTTAGCCCTTTTTTTTTCTTGGCTATAATTCAGCTTAAAAGAACTGAAAGTGTCTAAGCTTTACTGATTTGCCGTCACTAGAGTCATGGTTCACTACTGCAAGGCTTCAATATGCTGGTCACATGATGGAAATCGAAGAAATCTTCAACAAAAAATACCTCCTTGTGAAGACAGAGCGTGATGTACAGTAAGTGCATGTGCAGCCAAAACCGGGGCAAGTTTGTCCCATGAGCTATCCCATAATGCATCTAAAACGCTGCTCTGCGCACGGCACCTACAATGTACAGCGTACGTATTGGAGATACTGTACATACATTTGTATACCCTCAATTTATGACCAAGACAATAAAAACTCACTCAACACAGTGGAGTAAAATGGCAGGACATCTAGAGGGCACTTCAAAGTTTTATGTGTTTTCACACTTAAAAAAACAACAACTTCATAATGGCTCTGACATGCACACATATAGGCCTAGTTCCTGTACATTATGTACAATGTACCTGGTATGCCTACAACCGTACTTGTAGCCATGTACACTGTATCTATGCATAGTGCTACACTATAATGACCAATGAGGTGGTAACTCCCTGATATGACTACCACCAGTATACAATACATGTACACTGTACATTGTACATAAAATTGCACACTGTCTGCCTTGATTTGACACAGTACCATTGGGAGTGCAGCAATTAAAAACGTTTATGAGTTATCACATTTCACAGTTCAGTATGACAAAATATCCTCCCATATGAAAATCTTGTAATAAAGCTTGGATATTTTTCTCTAGCTCTTTATGTGCCATGGTAGAAACCCCCGTGTGCCACATTATTCTGAGACATCAACGTAGTCATGCGTTGAGAAAACATTCTGTTTTTCAAACCTATAACTTTTTATAGATTTATGATGTTAAATTGTAGATAAAGTGAGCACAGTTGAAAAGAAAAGGCCAAACTTTGCATTGATGTACACTGTACATGTAATCTATATATTGTTTTTCTTTTTAACCCCTTCCTTACTGAATTCTGAAATCCCCATAGACTTAATACACAAGCCACCAGGTTCCCGTATGGAACGGGTTAAATGCCTAGCAGCTACATTACTGTAAACATATGACTTTTGAACACAAAGTAGTGACATTAATACACTTCATTACTTGGAATTTGAAGGCAAATCCAGTATGAAACACTGCTTGTTTAATAGTCAATCACCACATGAAATGCAAGCTTTAGACGAGAGGAGTGGAATCGAGAGAATCGCTTTCATTGTACTGTGACATTTGGCGATTTATCGATCGGTTTCGGTGGGTTTGTGCGATTGAGTGGAATATGCGAAATTGGCACGCTGTCAACTGAGTCGAACGTGCGAACGTGGCAACTTAGAGAGTTTTAAAAACAACATAGAATACCGAAGGTCCCTTCACACCATACATTGTATGCATTTACTCTATCAAAAGAAATGAAATCAAATTAAATTTTGGAATTCAGTTTAACTGTCACAAGTCGCATCGCAGTGAGTGTGTGAACGCTGGAGCAAAGGAAGTTGCATGACCTAAATTTTTGGGTCCCATCATTCAAAACACATTACAGGGCAAGTCCAAGATAAGGTCCCCTCAGAAGGCAAAATTTCATCTTTGCTCAATATTGACATGTTTGGTATCATTTTGAAGCTTATGAGTTGAAGTTTTGATTTCCGTGGAGGAAAAAATGATATTATGTAAATTTATGCAAATTTCAAGGGCTTTATTTGCATATATGTGAAAGACAGCGTTCCGTATGGGACATTTATAAAAATTCATATTAATTCAAAGGAAAGCAAATAATATTTGATTAATATGTGGACATAAGAAGTTCATCACATAGTTTAACTTGGTATGAAAATTTAGGGATTATGCAAATGATTATGCAAATTAGCTCGTGTCCTATCATGAGATGTCCCATACGTAACAAAATGAGGTCATTTTTTTAGGTTTTTTCTGAAATTGCTAAGGTTATTTTAATGCCCTTTTGGAAAGTTCTAATTCATTGTTTAGAGAAATTAAATACCATAGAAAAAAGAAAAAAAAGTAAAAGAAATATTTTTTATTAGGCATTGAAATAATGTTACGTATGGGACAAATGCGTTACGTATGGGACATCCTCATACATATTGCATGTGAATGCATGTAGCTAGCTGGGAAGGTCTCTCAGTACACAATGGTCAATCATCCTGAAGAAAGCATCCTAACATTGTAGCTACTTTTTGAGTTATAGACACTTGAAACAATACATGAACTTGACTGAACAATTTTCAGACAGGGGGAGGGGAAAATGGCAAAATACACAATGAAAAATCAGCATTAAAGGGATGGTATAGTTTTTTGTAGAAATGGGGATTCAGTTTTCAACATTTAAAGAGATGATTGGAAACCAATTATATGAATTACTTTAAAAGAACATCAAATCCTAAGACTAGAGGAATTCAAAGTTTATGTGATGGAGATCCAATTTGAAATGGTTGTGATATATATAGAAAAAAAATAAAAAGTAAAATTATTTTTTTTTACTGCGAGTGATACACAAATTGTCCTTATTCAGTTTTCAGTAGTAGCCACAACAAAATTCATGGGTATACATACTGAGGTGTGACTCGAATCAATGACCTGACTGCTAGATAGACATCATATATCTACTCGATCACTGGGGTTCTATGCAACAGGTATTGCTCATTTATTAAACTTAATATTTCTTGTGTCAAGTTGTTTTTTATTGAAACTAAATGGCAAACTGCCCTTCATCAATGGAAGTAAACACTTTAAACTACCAGGTATTCAATTTTTCAGTAGTAACTATCCTGATAAAAATAGGGCATACATACTGAGGTTGGTCATAAAAAAATATAGAATATGATTAAATGTGATTTTGATGGTAAATATCTGGGGAATATTGTTCCCTTGTCAATCTGGATCAGTATTTGAGTAATTTCAACTGATTCCACCTCAATAATTATGCAAAATACCCATAAACATGCTTCTCCACACACTAAACGAATGGGGGACAAAGGGCATGCATACCCAGGTTGGTCAAAAAAATATGAAAATATGATTGAATATGATTATGATGGTGAATATTTGGGGAATTCCTTGACAATCTGGATCAGTATTTGAGTAGTTTCAACTGATTCTACTTCAATAATTATGCAAAATACCCATAAACATGGTTCTTCACACACTAAATGAATGGGGGACAAACTGTCCCGTACGTAACGGTCCCATACGTAACAATTCATGTCTGTCTTTAATTAGAACCTGTAATTAGAGCTTTTTGCCTAATGACATGAAACTTATCTGTGATAATCTTGAGTGTTGTGACGTTCATCACAGTGAGTTACAAGTTGTAGAATGATATACTTTCAGAGAGTATTGAGGTTTAAAAAAATGTTCAAAAAAACAAAAATTTTCTGGTCCCATACGTAACGACACATATTTTCTCTTCTAGAATATAATTGTCAAGGTCATTTTTCTCAATTTTTTACATGATTATACTTCTCCTAGATATCAATCACCATGATGAAGTTCAATATGATCAAAGGCCATTAACACTATTTTTCAGGTCATAAAAGTCTCTGAATGTCCCATACGTAACGTGCGCGTTATCTTGGACTTGCCCTACAGTACACGAAACACAAGGGTAAAGGGCCACTCTGTTAGCAGATTTCAGGCATGTAAGCCTTGGTTGACAAACTACAATTGTACAGCACTTGTCATTTTTTGTGGATATACGTGTTAGATCTGTCTGTCTGAACGGGCACAAAAACTAAGGTATTTGGATTGCGATTGTTATCCTACCGTAATATCAGGATGGAATTTCCTATCAAATGCTGATTGACAACAAAATGCCACTGCAGTGATCAGGTGATGCCTCGGCACATGACTCATGCAAAGGTCAGTATCTAAGCACTCATAAAAACCTTTTCGGCATGCTGACTAAACGGTTAAACATTGTGACTGAGAAATACCGGCACACAGCAGATCAGTGTGTACACTAAGTGTGCTGAGCAAATATCCACAAAAACCTGAATGTGCACCAGTGCTGATGTGTACATTGTACAATGTCCATGTGAATACTGCATGACGTGTAAAACAACCTACAGTTTTTCAAATTCATGATTCTTCCGTCGAGATGTTTTCATTGCAACTGATTGACAAATTGCCCTACATCGACGTAAATAAGCACTGAATTGATCAGTGTTTTAGTAGTAGCCATGATAAAAAACGTCGATGTAGGGCAATTTGTCAATCAGTTGCAACCTACAGTTTGTTCATTTCTTTGGCTTTCCTTTATATTCAAAATAATTAGGACAAGGTTCTCATTTCCTTTACCAACTACAGTACATAAAATTAGGAGGGGGAGGGGGGACCATCTAAATTACCAATGCAGCTGTACATTCTAGTACAGTTTTGTCTGTAATATGATGTAAAGTGCATTCAAACAGCGTCAGGTGAATGAGATGAAAAGTTAAGAAGGAATTGAATGTGTGACCAAATAGTGTACTAGAATAATGCAAAGTAAATGTGTGTGTATGTACACGTAGCATTGGATTTCTAAACTTGAACTGTGAAAATGGCTGGACGTGGCAGTTGGCACGAAGCACGGAGCAGAAATTATTTTTAGTTCCTTTACATCCTGTCATAAGAGCAGTAGATTGTCTGGAAAAACATCTTTAAAGAAGTCACCCATTTCTTTCTGTTTTCCCTTTCTCTTTCCTCCTCTTCAGCAAATGGATGCACAACTGATTACATCGGGTCGGGTCGGTGTAGATTGTAATTGTCGTTATTCAATATCTGCTCACATGATGACAACTTCCCTGTGGGATGGCCCAGATCGTTTCCTGCGTGGTTTTTGTTATTAACTCGCTTCAGCTTCCATCTCATGCATAGATCAGACTACAAAACATCTGGACTCTGAGCACTGTGGAAACAAGCCTGCAGTCTTCAGCAGTCTGAGTCACATGTTCAAATGTTGTACCTGTAGTAGGTCTGTGCTATGCTGTTCAATGAATTTAATCCCTTTCACACAGGTTCTGCTTTACATGGGATACTCATTGCTCTTTGAAATTTTGATTAGTATTCCATGCACAGCTTGTGGTCACTTTCTCCTAAAAGAAAAGTGCTGTAAAGAGCATAAAACCCTATGATAAAAAGTTTTCATCTTTATGTATACTACGCATGATTCTGCAGGTGAAATCTTTACATTATTTTGAAGTCAGCTTCGTTCAGTTAATCTTTGATAAGTACAATGTACAATACTACCTGTATTTCATGTCAGAATAGTTTTCATTCCTGCTTTGATGATTGTTTAAAATGCGACCGCTAGGTCTAGCTCAAAACCCACAAAAAGTAGGCCAAAAAGAATTTCTACTTTTCTACATGATAGTTAAAAAGAATGAGAAAATTATATATTACTTGTTAAAATTAGTCTATCCTAGCCAAGAGAGAGTTGAGAGGTGCAGTTTTAGAGAAAATGGAGAAGAGGATCTAAAGCTGAGGGTCACTGTGGTGTGCTGTGCAGAAGTATCAATGAAAATATATTCCATTTCCTGGTGAAAGCAGTGCCTGCCTGAAAAAAAAAAAATATATGGTCCAGAAAATCTGCTGATATCTTCCTTTTGGTTTTGTGTTAATCTGCCAAATTTTGACAGCAGTTAGAGAAAAAGTTAATCTCCCAGTTAATACAAACTTTAAGAATTTGAGTTGGTTGACCCAAATTACATATCGTCACTGGGGTGACAAGACCTTGTATCTGCAATTTTGGTGAAAATGACTTTTTTGGATTAATGGTCAAATAATGTGTTAAGTGATGTCCTGTCCAAAATCCAACTGTCTTACTCCAAAAATGAAGCCACCACGGCATGTCAAGGGAAAGTCTATAACATTTGCCACAGTGCTTTGGCCGCCATGTTTTTTGGCTCTCCTGAACATTTGACATTTTGTAGATACCAGGTCTTGTTGCCCCAGCGACGATATATTTTGGTCCATTACACAGAATATGGGTTTTAAGCTGAGAGGTCACAAGTACTCGGTGTACTCTTCATTGCATACCTGTCAGCTGATGCACATCGTAACATCTTATCATCTTATAGAAGTTTTTTGAACAGCTGATTAAAAATGAAATGAAATAGGTAAGCCCAACTTACTAAAGTCTTTGTTTTCTGTCATTTCAGATATGTATCGGCAGTATACCCAAACTAAAGACACTTGACTGGGTGAACGAGGTGACCTTATGGAGACCCATAGGAGTGTTGAAGGGAATGTCCATCTTTGCCTTATCTATGTGCTGTCAGCCGTAAGTGTGCACGTCTCCCTGTGGTGCTTTTACTCTAGCCTTACTTCAAGGCAGTCTTATTTTTCTTTCTCTCTTAAACATGTACGAATGTTTGCATAGCCAATATCATACTTCAATCAGCTTGGAATTCATCCATATATTATATGGAACTGGTGCTTAAAGACCCCGTAATTAGGAAATTCGTGGAGTGGGAAGGCTGACCAAGTTTGGATATATTCAAGAATCCCCATAACAAATTGTTTTCAGCTTTATCACTGATCTCTCTGTAAGTACACATACAGCCCAGGAATCTTTACCAGAGGTGACCTTTAACAATGAGTGTGGACTTTGATGCACATATTGGCAGATACGTGGTTGACCGGCACTACTATTGATTTTGAAAGTACCCCTCTGGGCAGCGAGTAAAAATCAATTCAATCGGACTGCCCACGCTTCCCCACACTACCGAGTCTTTGAAAATTTATATTGTCAGTATTATATTATTCCTTTGCCCCTGAAGAGTGGAAACATTGTGCTGCCAGGTTGTCTATCTATCCGTCAGTCATTACCTTCAGTACACCCCATGTATTACTCCCACAATTTTAGGGGAAAACTTGATGGATTCTGTTCATTATTTGTGCCAGGTATGCTTCATGAAGTGTGCCTTGTTTTTCTTTTGCATAATGAACTCAAAGAAGGAAAACCAGAGGAAATGCAATATTTTTATGTCACATGTAGATATAAATTAAAGGAAACGAACATCCAAGACAGCAGCAGCAAAGCAGGGCATAATGTAATACTAGAGAGGGGCCGTCAAAGGCGGCAGACCCACGCCTTGTACAAAGTCGGGGTAAACATACTGTGCATTCGGTCATCTACCAGAATTCGGTCACTTAATTGCCAGTGTCCTTTATCACCAGCCAGTGCGTTCTACCAAAGATCGTACACTGAAGTGTACGATCTTTGGTTCTACAGTCACATCACACGCAAATCACATCATTTCACATACGGTAACACTCATTCACCACAGGAAAGTCCTTTAGTCTCCTCCAAAAATCCATCGAAAATCCCAAATTCCACCGTCAAAAGTGCAGATTCGGAACTTTTCCAAGCGCGCGCGAATTAAGTCCAGTTTTAAGAGTATTGTCTACGCGACGGGTCGCCGAAAAAGCGCTAAAAATCGAGAAATACGCCGTTTTCTTGCGGGATATTTTGCTTATAGCAAGCCGAGAGTGTGTTGATATCAAAGGTCGTATGAGTGTACGATCTTTGATGGTATCCACAAAAGCGCAAAAGAAAAACAAAATTTACGTACCCCCTAGCCAATTACCCCTATGATTAGTGTCTACGGGAATTATTCAATGCAAGGGTTAAATGCAAATGTCTACTGCACCAGTATTCGGTCACCAACGAGCGCCGCAACGTCTCCGATGCTATTTTGCACCAACAGGGTAGAGCGCGATGCATTTTCAGCGGCCTTGCACACGCATTGACATTGAGCGCGCATATCGTGCAGTGTGACTGGGACCGAGCAAATGCTCCTCCAACGAAAAAAACAATCAATTTTAATTTGAAAAATCATCAAAATACGGGCCAGTTTGTGACGACGGAGAACGAAATTTCATAAATCCAGAAGGACATAGTCCTTCAAATAGGCCTAAACGTAAATTTCGGAATTCTTACGAACATTTGAGCAGCGAAGTCCGATCGTTTGGGAGTTTATGTTTTCGTATGGTAGCGGAAAATCGCAAAGTGAGAAACGGGAAATTTTCGGAGTGGTCACTATACCATGGGGTCAAAACTTAAAGGTCGCACAGAATTTGCAAGGGTCAACCGATTATCACCAAAATCTAATCGATTCTTTCCTGTCATTATCCAGACATCCCCTGAACATTTCGTGCAAATCCGTTTACCCGTTCTCTTGTTATCTTGTACACAAACAAACAAACAAACAAACAAACAAACAAACAAACACACAAACAAACAAACAAACAAACAAACAAACAAACAAACAAACAAACATACGGAACCTTTACATAACCCCCTGCCGATTTTCATCGGCGTGGGTAATAAAGGCGTGTGTGTACCAAACCCAGCCCGATTTACATGTATTTTGCGTGCTCCTTCACACAGAACCCTGTTCCCTGTGTATAATTCTCTCCAAGAGAGAACCCCAAAACAGATGGAGGATGTGGTATCCAAGGGAGTCAACCTGGTTGCCGGGGTCTACATCACAGTGAGTGTTTATGTACATCTGTCACAATTTGGTCATCACACGTCCCTCACAGTTACATGTGGTTTTAAATATATTGCAATTATGACACTGTCCTGCCATTGATTTGTGTGTGTCTGTGCTGGGTCAGTTTCAGTGAACTTCACCACAATTTTGCATATGAGGGTATTTTTATTGTGTGTATGTATGCATTATTTGATGTCCCCAAAAAGTGGAGATTGGCTGTTGTGCAGATGAGGGCTTCAAATTATATCAAACAGACATGCTTCTCTGCCCACCTCATTCGATTGATTTATCATCATCTTCACCTTCCTCGCCATGGTCGTCATCTATATCAGTGGCGACAGCATCGTTTCCATCTTTCATTCTCTATGTGATTTTATGCATCTTCACCTTCTCTTTGCTTGCGTTTATTTTAGTCACTTACTCCAGATAGGTCACCAGAATTAAACAAGCCATACCAGTATCGAGACTGATACGGAATTCACAATTTTTACAAGACTAAAATAAAAATTCAATAAACATTTTTCATCCTTGTTCACCCCGATGCAGATTGGTCTCTTTGGCTACATCACCTACTACCAGGATGGGGTCAAGGGGGACGTCCTCCTCAACCAGGCCCCCTCCCTGCTCGCCGATGTCCTCAAGCTTCTCTTCGCCCTCTCCGTGGCCATCAGCTTCCCCCTCGTCGTCTTCCCCTGCCGGGCTAGCATCTACTCCCTCTGCTTTCCCAATGTAAGACATTACACTCACCCCACCTGCCCACCAGGTAGTGTCAACACTTCTTCCCCCCCCCCCCCCCCCCCACTTAGATGTTTGCGTTGATTATGAGAAACAGAGTAAAATCAGACAGACAGAACTGTAGGAGCTCATTCAAAATTGAAAGTTAGATTAGAAAGTGAATAGATTTTTTTAAGTTGCACCTTTTTTAATTGCTGAAAATGTGATAAAAATTTGATTACTTTCATATTTTCATGAATATGGTTTTGACAAAACTGAACTCCCATCATGCTGTTAATTCTGTGTTAAATTGAGAAAAAAAAAAATAATTGTTTCACTGCGGCAACCAGGGACAGCCTGGTGGTAGTGTCGCTGCCCGGAAAGCAGTAGATGACAGGTTCGAGTCCCACTGGTTCCTTTTTTCCAACATGTTTGTTAATTAACAGATCAGCAGTTGCGATCTCAACAAATTTTATTTGTAGAGGGAGACAAAGTGAAGAAACTCGCATCTGAACCGTCACCCCTCTGAATAATTCTTTCTTTCAAAAAATAAAAAATTTTGCCATAATGAAACGTTGATGATTTCTGTCCATTTCTTTCATGAATGATGATTTGTTGGAATGGAGTGGAGGATTTTGAATTTGACACCCCTTCATATTTGGTATTATATTCCACATACTAAGAATCTTGCTATAGCTATAGAAAAGTCCGTTACACTCTATGATGATAGTCATTTTGTTTCGCTGATCTCTTAATCCACACAGTCCTATTAAACGCGTGATATAACTTACAATTTTGAGTACGCGTGAAATAAAAGTGCGTTGCGCTGTGGTCTATCATTTGACCCAGTTCAAGTGATGGACCACACTGCAACGCACTTTTATTTCGGTGCCATGTGCTGGGCGCAGAGAAAATTCGTTGTTTTGTCATCTACGTGCATACATCTAAAGTAAACTAGGTAGTCTAAGCCTGAGGATACCCTAAGACAGCTCTTATAACGGTTTCAGATGTGGAATAAAATGGGAATATCTAGGACCCTAGATGTGGAATATAAAGCAAATAATCAACTATTAGTTTCAGGCAATGAGACAAACTCTCACTTCCTTGGCGATCTGAATGTGTATGCTATCTTTCCTCAGCTGCGCTTCAGAAAGATAGCTACATGTACATACAGATTGCCTCGGAAGTGATAGTTTGTCCCATCACCTTCGACAACGTTGATTATTTGCTTGCTAGATATTGGGTAAACTTCCCCACTGCCAACAAAACTTGACATATTGGCTACATTCGTGATTGTGGACTGTCCTTGTGTCAAACTTTTCCATCACCGTTTGCTCCCCCCTCCTGCAGACAGCGGATAGCAACCCTATAGGGGGTGTCATGTACATCCCGCCCGTCATGTTCCGAGTCATCACGCTGTGCATCCTGGGGTTCACACTCTGCATCGCCATCCTCATTCCAAACGGTAATCATTGTGCTCTTTCT
>NW_027273527.1:0-10863 GCF_040938485.1 Diadema antillarum | reverse complement strand
CTTCTATTATATTTCTGTTATTTTTACAAGCTCATTTACAGGGAGTAATGTGGGAGTAATGTTCACTATTCCTAGGGATAGTCACTCCAAAACACACAAATTCTGTTTAACTTGATATCAATTTTTGTTATAGTCTGAAAAAGAAATATAGGGTTTGGTAATTCGAATGTTTATGGTGTTATTCCAGAGGTTCAATCTTCCGAAAATTCAACAGTCCAAAAATGAAATAAGTTTCATTATTTGGAAGGTTTGTCAATCCAGAATTGAAATAAGATTCGTTAACTCTGAAGGTTCATTCATCCAAAATGAAATACAATTTGTTATTCTGAAAGTTTGATAGTCCAAAAATGTAATAAGGTTCTGACTAATAAACTTTACGAATAACAATCCTTTAGACTAAGAAATTTTTGGAATAATGAACTGTAACCATGTTGTGCACAGAAACTTTGCATCACACTTCCCTCACTCGCCCACTGAAACTTTCCTCCCTCTAGGGAGGTAACCAGGCAACGGCTGCACATGATATCATACACAAGCATATCTTGCTCTAAAGCAGCCAGATTAAAGGCATGCAGTAAAACTTAAGGCCAAGTATTATAAATGTATCCAAAGTACTGTAAATCCAGAAATTTTTTGCAGTACAGTAATTTTTGCATATTTTACGTTACTGTTTGGTTTATGAATTCTAAAATCAGTGCAAATATCTTAGTCCCTATTTTCTCTGCACGTTTTGAACGGGTGCACAATTACGCATTGCGATTCGAGGAACATGAGATTACATTTTTGAGCTGCTCAGTGCAAAAATTAATTGCATAAAAATACTGACAAGTACAGTTCTACAGAGCAATAATCACTGCTCATACTCAGAACCACCTCAGTCCCAAACTGAGTTGTGATCACTGGCCTACTGCAGAAAAATAAGATGATAATGATGAAAATTATACAAAAAATGACAAGAAAAAATAAATATAATAGGCCCTATATTAAAATTAAAGATAACAACATATTTTTATGTATAAATAACAGACAAAATATATAATGGATATATGATGCAACATTAATACAAACACAAAAAGACTGATAGATAAACACCTACATTCATATGTCACATAAGTGCATGATACAAGTAATGAATTGAATAAAAAAGAAAATCTCTTGCTTATACATAATATGTAAACGGAAAGGCTTTTCACAGAAACCAACTGTGGTGATACCATACATTTTAGTTGTTGTTGTTGTTGGTGTTGTTGTTGTGAAACTTCTCAAAACTTTGAAGAAGTTTCAAAGTCCAAACACCCTCATGAATTTGTGCCCTGAGGCAGTCATCGTATTAATCATTCTCAAGGAAGTGGGGGCTCAAGTAGGGGGGCAAAAAGAAGAGGGTCAGTATTGGAAAAAAAAGACCAAAGGAAAGAAAGGTTGGAACAAAAATAGGTCAATGCCATGTGTGAGACAATATCTTGCTGATCTAGCTGCACAATGATTCATAACTTTCTTCAAGAAGTGTAAGAAAGGAAGGGATGGAAACAAAGCCTGCTTTCAACTTTTATCATGACACAAAATAATGATTCATACACAAGACAAATATCTTTCTCATTCTGTTGCGGTTCGCGATCTCCTTTAAAGGGAACCGACTGACAGATATTGTGTTGAATTGACCTTCATTTGCTGCCCAGCAAAGGTACATTTGAAAACCACAGCTAGCACTGGACTGCTAGAATAGAACTGCCTGTGGGCAGATATGTGCATCAAAGCATATTATAGTACAAATCCTATGCAAAGACCAGAACGTTGACCTAAAGAAATATCTTAACTGCTCGGAAGTCTTTTCTTCTTGCTATCACAGAGTCTGTTGTGAGGGTGTTTTCTCAGGCATTGTGGGTATCCTCGGATGCATGGTACAGTTGCTCACCAAAAACAGCAAAGTAGTCACAAACAAGGGAAACAGAAAGGAACTTACACGTTTACCAGAATGAATACCTTAATTTGTTTTTACCGTGAATGCCTTATGTGAATGTTCTCTGTAGGGAAGTGTGCATGACAATAGAATGTTGCACAACAAATATTCACTGCTAGATGCCCCATCAGACAAATCTAAGCATACATTATTTGGGTCCTCCCATTCCGTGTAACTTTTCACTATGGGTAACCACTCATAACAGCTTAAAGGGTCACCCTGGGTAACCTTCTATAGGGAAACATGCATGAGATTTATAGAAAGTGTCATGAAAAATGAAAATCTACATCATTCCTCTCTGAAATATACCAGCTTCAGCTTTCTGCTTTCATCTATCACACTTTTAAAAGGACAACACAGTGAAAGCTCGAGTAAGTAAACAAGGACTTCCTTTAATAAGTAACCCTGAAAAAAAAACCAACCCTCTACCAAAGCAAATATCGCACCTGTCGGCAAAAATCCCCCCACAAGCTAAATTTTAGTCGCCTTGCAAAACTTGTCCACGAATGACTCATTCTTGGATCTCTGAAATGGTTAGTTTACACCTGCTGGATACTTCAGTAGAAATATTCAATTTTTTTTTTCTAAATCAGTAGCTATTTCATATCTTCAGACAATAGGGTGGCCAAGGTTAGCTGTCAGCAGAACAAATGGGGAGACAAACAAAACACTATTGTGTTCCCTCGCACTGAGTATGAGTAACTACAGCACTGCTGTTAATGTCTGATGTCAATTGTGCCTTGATACCGTCTTGATCTATTAAACTTTAAATTGAATTCAATATGAATTTGAATTGAATTTGAACTGAATTTGAATTGAATTTGAGTTGAATTTGAATTGAATTTGAATCGAATTTGAGTTGAATTAGAATTGAATATGAATTGAATACGAATATAAATTTGATTTTAAACTGAATTTGACTTTAATTTCAATTGGATTTGAACTGAATTTTAATTGAATTTTAATTGTACTGGAATTGAATTTGAATCTAATTTAATTGATTTGATTTGATATATATGGCCAATAAAGGAAGCAAAAGGATGCTCAGAAGCAAGCAGCCACAGAACTGACCACTACTTAAGTCTCCCTGAGAAAGAGCCTTGCCGATGGACACAACTGTCACAGCCAGGGGACTTGAACCATGGACCTTGTGATCAATGGTCTGTGGTCTAAACCACTGAGCCTCTAGAACTCCTGAAGAAATGAATGCCTACTGTTTGTAAATCTCCGAATAATTTCAGACTAACGCTTTAGCTGAAAAATATTGTTAAAGTTCTCTTTTTCTATCTCTGCAATTCCATATATCTGAAAATTTACATTTGAATGTACAGGCACTGGTACTAAAATCTAAGCATTGATTTCTGCATCTGACATTCTGACCAATATTTCATAAATTAGATTAACTGACATATCATTTTTGACATGTTCAAAAATAGCATCACACATCACATCCATCATATCATGATTCCTGTATCAGAGGCTTGTAGAGTACATTTGTCTAATAGATATTGTTGTTCTATTTTCTGTCCTTTTTTAATCTTTTATTTTCATGCACCTTTAGCTGGTACAAAATCAAATTTCTGCACTCAATCTACAACCTATTCACTTCTTGAGTAAATTTTAGAAAAAGAAATGAAAAGGAAATGGACAAGAACGAGATGAAGAAGGAAAAAAGGAAGAGAAGAATGATATAAGGAAGGAGAGGGGAAAGAGGAAGAGGAGACAAAGAAAACAACAATAAAAGAGAAGAAGAAGGAGAAGAAGGAGAAGGAGGAGGAGAAGGAGAAGACGAAGAAGAAGAAGAGGGAGAAGAAGAAGATGAGGAAGGAGGAGGAGAAGGAAGGAGGAGGAGGAGGAGGATCAACATACCAGGAAGCGTCTGTTGTAACCATAGAGACGGGAGCCGTCAGAGCTGGTGAGTACGAAGCAGAAGCTCTCACTGTTGTACTGGTCCACCGGTGCCCACTTGAAGGCGTCTGGGAAGCAGAACTGGGGAATGGCCCTCAGTTTGTCTGTTTGACTGTCGCTGACCTGCAGTAGGCCAATGATAAGTGAAAGACCAGGATTTTAGGACAAGTGGGCATGGCAATTTGGTGTTGTTGTTGTTGCTTTTTTTTCAAACGGGTGTTAACCATCTTATACTTCCCATTTAAGGGGGTGTGCACATGCATGAAAACAACACATTACATTTAGTGGGTAGTTTCATGGTACTATACCATCATGTATTCCTTCTTGGATGTTGAAATGGTCCTAAAAAGACTATACCTAATCTTGGCACGTTGGCAAACGTGTTCTCAGACAATACTCACCAGAATGGAACCCACCCATCACTTCACCCGTTGAGGACAGGCTGGTTTTGCTACAACATGCATTTCCCATAAACGCCTGCCTGAGTATACTTGGGACTCATCCTCAAATCACAGAGACCTTGACAGAAAATAACATGTTATATCTCATGAAACACAGTGCATGATGTTACAAAATGCTTGACTTGTTGTTTTTAGCTAGAATGACTCTTTGTTTTCCCTAAGATCATTTGGATGTTTAAAAAATGGGGGCAAACTCTTTATTGAATATGTTAAATAATAATAATTCTTACCTCATACGGAAACCGCCTCATCTCGTACGGCTCGTATCTTCTCGTCTCTTCATTCATTTGTAGCGACACGATGACGGCGTATTCATAGAGCTTGGAGTACTGGGATGTCAGCCTGGGCTGCATCGTGCAGTAGACGGACGATCGTAGCCGCATGGCGCGTACTTGTGTCAGCCGCTTTTTGAGAACTGTAGCAAGAAAAAGGAGATTGAAGCGATTGATCAAATGTCACAGCATCATACTAATCAGACAGGAAGACATCTGCTACTCCTAGAATTAATGATGATAAATGAAGACACACACTCAGATACCTCTGTGAATAAAATTTCATTTGTAATTCAAATTTCTAAAAAATTGTATAGCAGGTGTATTAAAACATCTCACAAGTGGTCCATTCAGAGCCCAGGCACACAGTTCCCAGTGGGGTGTAAAGACACTCCCTCATGATTCCCAGGCAACACCCCTTGGTAAAAAAAAAATATATATATATACATTATATATATCTTTTTCATAAGCTTTACATATCAACAGTTTGTTCTGGACCTATTTCAATGCCACAACCAGCTCAGAAAGTGAAACAAAAGATAACATCTTTCAATTCCTAATCCCCTCACACACAGGCACAGAAACATGCTGACGAAAAAGAGGAATAGGACAGTTAAACAATCTGATGAGATGAGAAAGGAAGAATAAGACAAGGCATTGTAGAGAAAAAAAAAACACCAAGGAAAAGATGATAAAGCAAAGGAGAATATGGTTATGATAATGCTGGAAAAAAGAAAGGAGCAAAGCTAACTTTAGAAAAAAAAAAGTTGATAACAGATTAGAGAAGAATTCAGACAATGAAATATGCTATGTCACGGCTGATCGATACACATATTGCATCCAGCATAATCTGATATGCTGAAGATGAGTTAAGATGGGGTAGGGATGAATGTAATTACTGTCAAACGAAAGGAGCATTGTCACTTTCATTAAATGTAAGCAAAAGTGTCATCACGCCAGAACATCTTCACAATTTTGCTGACCATGGGGAGACAACAAGGCATGCGGGACGATGCGTGCAGCGACTGACGTCAAAGGGTGCTCCCGCTGCCCACCCCATTTCCTCCGCAAGGATACCATACCACAGGGAGTGACGTCATAGAAGGGAGAAACGATGAAAATAACAGGAAATTACGACTGGCTGTTTGCAGACTCTAGAATTGAGTCTCAGCCGAAGCTGACCAAATCATGGCCAACAGAATTCACTCATTAGCGATACTCACAGAAACAATAACTCATACGGAATGTTTGGATCTCAAATTCAGTTTTTTAACAAACTGAAACAAACTCTTGTCAGCTTCTATATATAGAAAAATTATGCAGTCACATATCCTGTCCCGTTGTGATGTGTAAGATTTGCTGCAAAGTGAGACCATGATACTACATAAGCTCCTTATTCTAATCATCCATGTCAATTCATGGTTTAGGCAATTGAACCCTTAAGGGCGGTGAGTTGGCTCAGTCCCTAGCGCATCTGCCTCACGATCACGCGGCCCAGGTTCGAACCCGAGTCTGGATTGAGCAATGTTGTGTGTAAGCATACCGTCCCCTCTAGCAAGAGGCAAAACACTCTGTCCCTCGGATAGGACATAAAATGGAGGTCCCGTGAATGAGAGAGTAACAACTCATGCACGTAAAAGATCCCGCTTCATTTATTAATCGCAAAGAGCAGGGTGTTTAACCCGGTGAAGTGTGGTCCCATCTCACATCCAACTGGACCCCATGGAAGACCAGCTTAACGTAGCTGAATAATGGGATATCCAGCCATATCTTCTCAGATGGAAATGAACAAACAAACAAACAAGTGCACTATGCTAAACTTGCTATTCCTTTCCTGCCGGCATTCTGTAATCCTGCAAACTCAACCTAGTTGTAGAGTTAGCAAGCCTACTCGGGTGTAGCAATGTGCCTCAGTCTTACAGAAAGGCCAACGTGACACAATAGGAATCAGATAATCTCTTACAAGTTGACAATAGTTCAGAGACACCTTTGTCCAATGAGTAAACAAAGAACACTGGAATGCATACCAATAAGTGAATGAGGCAAAGATACTGTTTAAAATTTGGAGCGGTGATTTGAAAAGTGTTCGAGATAGCATATCACATTTGTTGCATGCATAGGTCTGTTGTATCCCAACACATCCTTTATATTAAACTTTTGCAATAAAACCTAAATGAAAGAAGATAAATCACTCTTTTTTTTCTCAATAAATTGTAAGTGTAGATGGTTTATGATTATTCTAGAAACAAATTTATTACAAGGAAAAGTAGAAATTACGCGGTGCGTAACATATGTCCCCGCCGGAAGTAGCATTTTGTAACAAAATGTGCAATATAGGTAAAAAAATCAAGGTCAAAGGTCAAAGAAGTCAAAGGTCAAAATTCTGTGTAGAAGTTTTGAAGCCTCTCACCTAGTGCCATCACATAAAGGAAACAGAATCGAAATTGGGTTAGAAATGGCGAAGGAGTAGCATTTTGTAGGCCAATGTACAATATAGGTTAAAAAATCAAGGTCAGAGGTCAAAGAAGTCAAAGGTCAAAATTCTGTGTAGAAGTTTTGAAGCCCTCACCTAGTGCCATCACATAAAGCAAACGGAAGTGAAATCGGGTTAGAAATGGCGAAGGAGTAGCATTTTGTAGCAAAATGAACAATACAGGTCAAAAATCAAGGTCAAAGGTCAAAGAAGTCAAAGGTCAAAATTCTGTGTAGAAGTTTTGAAGCCCTCACCCTAGTGCAATCACATAAAGCAAACGGAATCGAAATCGGGTTAGAAATGGCGAAGGAGTAGCATTTTGTAGCAAAAATGTACAATATAGGTAAAAAAATCAAGGTCAAAGGTCCAAGAAGTCAAAGGTCAAAATTCTGTGTAGAAGTTTTGAAGCCCTCACCTAGTGCCATCATATAAAGCAAACAGAATCGAAATCGGGTTAGAAATGGCGAAGGAGTAGCATTTTGTAGCAAAATGTACAATATAGGTCAAAAAATCAAGGTCAAAGGTCAAAGAAGTCAAAGGTCAAAATTCTGTGTAGAAGTTTGAAGCCCTCATCTAGTGCCATCACATAAAGCAAACAGAATCGAAATCGGGTTAGAAATGGCGAAGGAGTAGCATTTTGTAGAAAAAATGTACAATATAGGTCAAAGGTCAAGGTCAAAGGTCACGACTGAAATTCTGTGTAGAAGTTTCAAAGCTCCCATGTAGTGCTATCATATAAAGCGAACAGAATCAAAATTGGCTCATAAATGACAGAGAAGTAGCAAATTGAAGATTTTGATCACACACGGACGCACACACGGACACACGGACACACGGACGGACGGACGGACGGACGGACGGACGGACACACGGACACACACACGTACGGAGCCCGTTTCATAGTCCCCTGCTCGAACTCGTTCGGCGGGGACAATAATGTATGCATCAATGATACATACATAGCTACGCACTCTGAACGATGATACATACACACGTAAAGTCTTACATGAATTTTCATGAATAAGGATATACGGTACAATCATAGAAACATACATCCGTATAGCTACGCACACTGATAGATGGTACATGTACCTACGTACAGTCTTGCATGAATTTCATGGGATAGGAGTTAAAATCATCCATCCATACATCTAGCTTGATCTCTCTATTCCTCTCTCAAACCATTCATTCATTCTCTGTCGTCAAATTAAACAAAGTCCTGAACACCATCAATACACTCACATCCTAAGACCTGCAACAGTTTGCCTTACACATGAATAGTATTAGTCACCTACTTCATGATTATACACGAAATTGCACGGTTTACACCTACACGTGTGCACACAATCATACATACGTACATATTATACACGCATACAAAACAAACACACAAGCGTCTGATGTCACGTCCGTCACCCGCCCACCTTCGTTTTTCTCCTTCAAATCATTGCTCTATTCTTTTAGTTTGAAAATCAACTTACAGGCACCTTTGTCGATATCCTTCCCTATACACTTGAATAAACTGTTTATAAATCGTATGAAATTCGTCATCGTGATTTCTATTCTGACCTTCTCTTCTATCTGTCGGACAAATTGAGAATTTAAATAACTTTAATACACACTTTAAATAGAGAAACGAGACAAGTTTTTATAGAAATGTGATTGTTCAATCTTCAAAAGAAGTCTTTACTGCGTAAAATGCGTTTACAATGACAATCCTATATACTATCGCATTAAGGCTTAATTGTAATCATGCAATCCTTTCATCACTCAAGTCTAAACTGATTATGCTTTGATTCAATGCATTGGATAAAGAAGCAAAGTAATGCCGGGTTTTGAAACCAGTAAACCTTACTTGTGAGGGTTTCAAGTAATTGTCCTCGTGTCGGGGACTAAACGTCTCTTCCTTTAACTGTCTTTCAGCACTAAGAACAAGGTCTGACAACAACAAAAACAACAACAACAAATAGGAAGATTCAAGATCCAATACTCAGAAACATAACTTTTTTTTTTTAACCTATATCAGTTCATATACAGTCGACATCACTTACGTAATTACAAATATGAGAGATATTTTGGTTTTCTGTTCATCATCTGTTCATCATCATCAACCTTACTGCTTTTAAATCTCGCATGTTGAGTTGCAATTAATTTGAAAGAAATAAAAGAGACTAGTAAATCTATTTTGATTACAGATCACGTCCATTTTAAAAAAAGTACACCATTATGTAATTTGTAGGACACAATAGTCAAATTCGCTGCACGAGTTCCACCTCTTTGTACATTATGTCTATGTACGTATTCCGTCCGTTTTAGTGTTTGAATAGTGTAGGATCTCGACTGAAATATGGATCTAAGACTCTATGAACTACACTCCTTTACTGTCACATCCTTCAGTGGGGAATTATCTTTGTCGAACGAAACGGCAAACATGAATATGAGACCACGAATCCAGTTTATGCTCTCCATCTATAAGAAAAAATACACAAGAAAGGACAGAAACAATTTGAAGGTTAGGACAGTAGACAGACACATCTGAAATTATAGGAAAATGCCTCTATCATTTAAAGTGTTCAGATATACAGGTATAGCCTCAAGAGGTTATAAAAATTAGGTTTTTATGTTTGCATGTGATCATTACTACATCAGCAAACCGCACACAACGCTTTGAAAAATTGCATTGAAATAGAAAGCTCAGTTATTCTTGGCTATTGTTACGAGGGAATCGTTTCCAATGCCATGAATGCCGTTGTCTCAAAATAGTGTTGCTACTCTACACTTAGATAGAAACCGGTCACGGAGGATGAGTACAAGATGGAGACGTATTTCTCTCATTCACGCGTCGAGTCAGTATTAGATACAGCTTTCAAATTATAAAACCTGTCGCCCTTAGCTCTCCTTTACAATTACTTCCATGCATCTTAAGACTGGCAATAAAGAAACTTAAACAAGGCTAAATACCAAAGATCCGAAGGAGAGGAAGAGGAAGATGCCAACGAGAAATAAGAATGAATTGAATAGGCAAGAAAAGAGAGATAGAAAAAGAGAGAGAAAAAGTACCGGTATGGGGAAAAAATGAGAGGAAGAAAATGTAGTAGAAAAGGAAGAAAAGGAAGTACTTTTTTTTCTTTTTTTCTGAAGTCTCAGTAAGCCCTGATCCATGCAAAGTCTTTTTTTATTTTTTTTTTCATTCCCTCCCGTTCCTTTCTTTGATAATAATATTGCATACATTCATTAAAGCGTATACCTTATCCCCAAAATAGGCATGCTACAGCCTTTATTCTCTCTTGCACTGTCACCTGCACACACGACGCACTGTCACTCGCACACACCTACACTTTTATTGTCTACTATACCATGCAGCAGTCAATGGTGCTGCGTGCTGTTTTTTTTTTCTTGTTTTAAAGCGCCAAGTCACTATTTTTCTTTTCTGCTTTTTTTTCTGTAGCAAAATGTGTTTTGTGTATTAAGATTAAGAGTTTTATGAGTACATATATAATTGCTGTTGTATTACATTGGTATCACATATTCAGATAGGGCCTCATCCACGTCAAGCTCTGCTTATGATGACGGTCCCCTGTAATGATTTCTCCTTTGTTAATAGATACAGTATGCCTTAATATGTTATTTTGATTCATAATTATGCCACTTCAGACTGAATGTTGTTACGCAAATGATTTTTCTTTGTATTGATTTGTATGTATCTGTATCATTTTGTTTCATTTGCAATTGTATTCGGAGAAAGAAAATGCAGAAATAAACCAAACAAACAAACAAGCAAGTCTATAGTAC
>NW_027273526.1:0-14871 GCF_040938485.1 Diadema antillarum | reverse complement strand
CATGTATATGAATCAAAGAACGACCCAAGTCCATATGAATCAAAGAACGACCCAAGTCCATCACACAAAATGGCCTCTCCACAATTAATGTTAATGTTAATTGTCATAATAATATATGTTCTAATTTGTATATACAATGTTGCCTTCCCATCACAGTTAAATAGAATATTATTGGACAAACAAAAAAGATATGAAGTTTTTTTTAGTTTACTCGAAATGGTCTTCCATGGACTTGGGTCGTTCTTATATCCATATACTCAATTGTATTAATGTTCACCCAAAAACGTAATTTCATTTGAAAAAAAGTACATTATACATTACCCGTGCACGGCTTCTCAACCAGGAACTTTTGGATTCGCCCATTGAAGGCAGCAAAAGGGTAGTTAGTGAGGACATAATGCGTTCAGACCCTCGTCGTTTCCTGCCTGGATAAGGAGGCTGTGCTCGAAATTACACCTTCGTTGGAGGCCCTGATGAAGATCGCTGTCCCACAAAAATACTTCTGCTTAACCTGGGCACGCATAACATTGTGATTTCCAATCAGGATGGCACTATATGGTGTTTGAAATACTCTGAAATACATTTGAATTCCAATTATACTACTTCCAATTAGGACGAGACTTAGGGTTAGACTGACTGATTGTGGCTGGGAATTGCCATACTTGTGCTGAGTCTGGCTGGGGAATTTCCATACTTTTATGTATTGGCTATCATGTAAGAAGTACAGCTAGGACTTGTGATTTAATTTGAATATAGCGCCAACTGTTAATATTTGAATTTCGCGCCAACTTTTAAGGGGAGAAACTGGCTGACTGTGGCTACCATATGTGCTGAGTCTGGTTAGGGAATTTCCATACATGTATGTATTGGCTATGTAAGCAGTACAACTAAGAATTGTGATTTAATTTGAATGTAGCTCCAACTGTTTATATTTGAATTTCGCGCCAACTATTAAAGCGGGAAACTGGATGACTGTGGCTACCATACATGTGCTGAGTCTGGTTGGGGAATTTCCATACGTGTAATTTAATTTCAATGTAGCGCCAACTGTTAATATTTGAATTTCGCGCCAGCTGTTAAAGCAGGAAACTGCTTGACTGTTGCTGGGGAATTTCCGTATATGTGCTGAGTCTGGCTGTAAAATTTCCATACGTGCATGTTTGGCTATAAAGCCGACAGCTACGACTTGTGATTTAATTTAAATGTGGTGCCAAATGTTAAGGCAAGAAACTAGGTTAGGGTTAGGGTTGAGTTAGTTTTACTGTTAGGGGTTAGGGGTAAGGGTTAGGGTTCAGTTAGTTTAAGGGTTAGGGGATAGGTTTAAGGCTTAGGGTAAGGATTACAGTTAGGGTTAGGGATAGGCGTATGGTTAGGGTACGGATTAGGGTTAGGGTGTAGGGTTTAGGGTTAGGGTTAGGGTAAGGGTTTAGGGTGAGAGGTTAGGGTTAGGGTTTGGGTTAGGGTTAGGGTTAAGGTTAGGGTTAGGGTTAGGGTTAGGAGGTTAGGGTTAGGATTAAGGTTAGGGGTAGGGTTAGGGTTAGGGTTAGGGGGGTTAGGGTTATGGTAAGGGGTTAGGGTTAGGGTTAGGGTTTGGGTTAGGGTTAGGGTTAGGGTTAGGGTTAGGGTTAGGGTTAGGGTTTAGGGTTAGGGTTAGGGTTTCAGGTTAGGGTTAGGGTTAGGGTTAGGGTTAGGGTTAGGGTTGGGTTAGGATTAGGGTTAGGGTTAGGGTTAGGGTTAGGGTTAGGATTAGGGTTAGGGTTATGGTTAGGGTTAGGGTTAGGGTTAGGGTTAGGGTTAGGGTTAGGGTAAGGGTTAGGGTTGGGTTAGGATTAGGGTTAGGGTTAGGGTTAGGGTGAGGGTTAGGGTTAGGGTTAGGGTTAGGTTAGGGTTAGGGTTAGGGTTAGGGTTAGGGTTAGGGTTAGGGTTGGGTTAGGGTTAGAGTTACGGGTATTTCGCAGTATATGAAGTATTTAGTTAAGAGTTGAAATTAATAGTGTAGTTAGGGTTAGGGTTAGGGTTAGGGTTAGGGTTAGGGTTAGGGTTAGGGTTAGGGTTAGGGTTAGGGTTAGGGTTAGGGTTAGGGTTAGGGTTAGGGTTAGGGTTAGGGTTAGGGTTAGGGTTAGGGTTAGGGTTAGGGTTTAGGGTTAGGGTTAGGGTTAGGGTTAGGGTTAGGGTTAGGGTTAGGGTTAGGGTTAGGGTTAGGGTTAGGGTTAGGGTTAGGGTTAGGGTTAGGGTTAGGGTTAGGGTTAGGGTTAGGGTTAGAGTTACGGGTATTCCGCAGTATATGAAGTATTTAGTTAAGAGTTGAAATTAATAGTGTAGTTAGGTCTCATCGAGACTAAGATAATTCAAAAATTTCAGATCTTAACTCCCAGTAGTTTTTGCTCCAGCTGTTTTTATAGTTACCATTTGTTTTGTACATAAAAAATTTCAAAAGCGTCTGGAAGAAAAACTAATTATAGTTAAGGATTCATACTTTAGTGAAATGTTAAATCTGGTGTAAGGTCCAACATATGGAAGTTTGAAAGTGTAAGTGTAATTAGTCTTCGCTCCAGGCGACTTTGAATTTTTTTGTTATATACTACATGTACAATATTTGTAAGGGCCTGGAAGGAAGACTAAACTTAGTTAAGCACTCATACTTGAGAAAAGACTTACGTTCGGTACAAATTCCAAAATATATAAGTTTAAAAGTCTAACTTGAAGTAGTCTTTACTCCAGCCGTTTTTTAAGTTACCGTATGTTTGTACATAGAAATACTTGAAAGGGTCTGGAAGGAGAACTAATTGTATTTAAGGACTGATACTTGACAAATATGTTGAATCCGGTGGCAGGTCATACATATTGGACTTTGAAATTGTAAGTCCAATTAGTCTTCTCTCCAGGCGTCTTTGAAATTTTTCCTTTTTTGAAAGCGCCTGGAGGGAAGACTAAACTAAGTTAAGCACTCATACTTGAGAGAAAATTGAAGTTGGGAACAAAGTCCAAAATATATAAGTTTCAAAGTCTAACTTGAAGTAGTCTTTGCTCCAGCCGTTTTTCAAGTTACCATATGTTTGTACATAGAAATATTTGAAAGGGTCTGGAAGGAGAACTAATTGTATTGAAGGACTCATACTTGACAAATATATTAAGACCGGTGGCAGGTCAAAGATGTTGGAATTTGAAATTGTAACTCCAATCAGTCTTCTCTCAAGGTGTCTTTGAAAATGTTCCTATATACTCAATATACTATATATACAATATTTGAAAGCGCCTGGAGGGAAGATTAAACTTAGTTAAGCACTCATACTTGAGATAAAACTTAATTTGTGAATAAAGTCCAAAATATATAAGTTTCAAAGTCTAACTTGAAGTAGTCTTTGCTTCAGCCGTCTTTCAAGTTACCATATGTTTGTACATAGAAAAATTTGAAAGCGTCTGGAAGGAGAACTAATTGTATTGAAGAATTCATAATTTGGGAAAATGTTAAGTCTGGTGTCAGGTCTAGCATATTGAACTTTGAAATTGTAACTCCAATTAGTCTTCGCTTCAGGCGTCTTTAAAATTTTATGTACATTGCCTATGGAGAAGACGAAAAATATTCTAAGTCGAAAAACCCATAGACTTTGTACATTAAATTTGAAGGCGGCTGGAAGGAAGACTAATCGTTGTTAAGCATTCATATTTAAGGGAACTTTTAAGCCATGGGTAAAGTCTTGTATATGTGAATTTCAAAGTTTAATTCCAATTAGTATTGCTTCCAGACGTCTTTAAGTTTCTTTCCATACCTCACATCTGCCATTCAACAAAATGATAAATGAATACCTGCATTTTTTATTTGAACTTTAGAAACAATGATTAAATATGAATATTTACTCACAATGTCAATGATGGAGCCATCTGTCGCCACCTTCAGGATTGCAGTAACTCCTAGCATGTCCGCATTCGGTTGGAACACCCTTTCCTGTTTACGAAGGGTGTTTTGTAACAGAAAATGGATTTGAATAAGTGGGATTAGAAACAAATTGTAATCATCGAAATAATCCTATTGAATCAATACAAGCTGGTCAGTTTATGGCTTTACTTCATCATACTTCGTCACGCTTTGTTATACTTTGTGATATTTTGACCTAATTCATTTTAAATTTGGGTCAATTTAGCAAAGATTTTTTTCTTCTCTCTGATGCTATTTTACTGACGCTAAAGGGTAGTTAGGGATGGGATAACAATGTAGGTTGCAACATTTCAAGAACTCACTTCTATCCATTCGCCAAACGCTCTCCAAAATTCGCCGTTTACCATGATCTGGTTGTGGTTGGTTTCTTTTATCACTTTTCCACCTCTTCTGACGTGGTGCAGTGTGTTACCCAAATGTTGTCGAGACCAAGGCCCTCGGCTATATTGAATACAAATAGGAAAAAATACGTGTAAAAAACGTGTAAAAAAACATTAGAATTGTTTTTTCCTATAGGTTTTTTACACATTTTCTCAGTTTTTTCCTTTGAATCTTTCTTTTTAGAAAATGTTGGAAAACAAATGTAAAAGAATAATGTTGGTATGCACATGTATCAATTGCAATAATGCCCTCTTTTGGCAAGAAGAATGTAGTTTCTACCTTCATATCAATATCAATTGAGTATATGAATATAAGAACGACCCAAGTCCAATTTTTGGCCAAATTTAGTTTGACATGGGAAATTGTAGCTTATGCATGGACTCATCTTGTGTATAAATGATAAATCCTAATTACCCCCGGAAGTGCCTAAAATAAATGAGTTAAATCTTACATGAATGGAAGAATTAAGGACTTGGGTCATTCTTACATTCATATTATAGCGCCCTCTCTCGTCCTTCTCTCATCTCCATGGCAGAATATCATGTATATGAATCAAAGAACGACCCAAGTCCATATGAATCAAAGAACGACCCAAGTCCATCACACAAAATGGCCTCTCCACAATTAATGTTAATGTTAATTGTCATAATAATATATGTTCTAATTTGTATATACAATGTTGCCTTCCCATCACAGTTAAATAGAATATTATTGGACAAACAAAAAAGATATGAAGTTTTTTTTAGTTTACTCGAAATGGTCTTCCATGGACTTGGGTCGTTCTTATATCCATATACTCAATTGTATTAATGTTCACCCAAAAACGTAATTTCATTTGAAAAAAAGTACATTATACATTACCCGTGCACGGCTTCTCAACCAGGAACTTTTGGATTCGCCCATTGAAGGCAGCAAAAGGGTAGTTAGTGAGGACATAATGCGTTCAGACCCTCGTCGTTTCCTGCCTGGATAAGGAGGCTGTGCTCGAAATTACACCTTCGTTGGAGGCCCTGATGAAGATCGCTGTCCCACAAAAATACTTCTGCTTAACCTGGGCACGCATAACATTGTGATTTCCAATCAGGATGGCACTATCGATATCCCTGTTGATGTAAATTCTTGCCATGGTGGTTTGAAATACTCTGAAATACAATTTGAATTCCAATTATACTACTTCCAATTAGGACGAGACTTAGGGTTAGACTGACTGATTGTGGCTGGGAATTGCCATACTTGTGCTGAGTCTGGCTGGGGAATTTCCATACTTTTATGTATTGGCTATCATGTAAGAAGTACAGCTAGGACTTGTGATTTAATTTGAATATAGCGCCAACTGTTAATATTTGAATTTCGCGCCAACTTTTAAGGGGAGAAACTGGCTGACTGTGGCTACCATATGTGCTGAGTCTGGTTAGGGAATTTCCATACATGTATGTATTGGCTATGTAAGCAGTACAACTAAGAATTGTGATTTAATTTGAATGTAGCTCCAACTGTTTATATTTGAATTTCGCGCCAACTATTAAAGCGGGAAACTGGATGACTGTGGCTACCATACATGTGCTGAGTCTGGTTGGGGAATTTCCATACGTGTATGAATTGGCTGTAAGCAGCACAAACTAAGAATTGTGATTTAATTTCAATGTAGCGCCAACTGTTAATATTTGAATTTCGCGCCAGCTGTTAAAGCAGGAAACTGCTTGACTGTTGCTGGGGAATTTCCGTATATGTGCTGAGTCTGGCTGTAAAATTTCCATACGTGCATGTTTGGCTATAAAGCCGACAGCTACGACTTGTGATTTAATTTAAATGTGGTGCCAAATGTTAAGGCAAGAAACTAGGTTAGGGTTAGGGTTGAGTTAGTTTTACTGTTAGGGGTTAGGGGTAAGGGTTAGGGTTCAGTTAGTTTAAGGGTTAGGGGATAGGTTTAAGGCTTAGGGTAAGGATTACAGTTAGGGTTAGGGATAGGCGTATGGTTAGGGTACGGATTAGGGTTAGGGTGTAGGGTTTAGGGTTAGGGTTAGGGTAAGGGTTTAGGGTGAGAGGTTAGGGTTAGGGTTTGGGTTAGGGTTAGGGTTAAGGTTAGGGTTAGGGTTAGGGTTAGGAGGTTAGGGTTAGGATTAAGGTTAGGGGTAGGGTTAGGGTTAGGGTTAGGGGGGTTAGGGTTATGGTAAGGGGTTAGGGTTAGGGTTAGGGTTTGGGTTAGGGTTAGGGTTAGGGTTAGGGTTAGGGTTAGGGTTAGGGTTTAGGGTTAGGGTTAGGGTTTCAGGTTAGGGTTAGGGTTAGGGTTAGGGTTAGGGTTAGGGTTGGGTTAGGATTAGGGTTAGGGTTAGGGTTAGGGTTAGGGTTAGGATTAGGGTTAGGGTTATGGTTAGGGTTAGGGTTAGGGTTAGGGTTAGGGTTAGGGTTAGGGTAAGGGTTAGGGTTGGGTTAGGATTAGGGTTAGGGTTAGGGTTAGGGTGAGGGTTAGGGTTAGGGTTAGGGTTAGGTTAGGGTTAGGGTTAGGGTTAGGGTTAGGGTTAGGGTTAGGGTTAGGGTTAGGGTTAGAGTTACGGGTATTTCGCAGTATATGAAGTATTTAGTTAGGAGTTGAAATTAATAGTGTAGTTAGGGTTAGGGTTAGGGTTAGGGTTAGGGTTAGGGTTAGGGTTAGGGTTAGGGTTAGGGTTAGGGTTAGGGTTAGGGTTAGGGTTAGGGTTAGGGTTAGGGTTAGGGTTAGGGTTAGGGTTAGGGTTGGGTTAGGGTTAGGGTTAGGGTTAGGGTTAGGGTTAGGGTTAGGGTTAGGGTTAGGGTTAGGGTTAGGGTTAGGGTTAGGGTTAGGGTTAGGGTTAGGGTTAGGGTTAGGGTTAGGGTTAGGGTTAGGGTTAGGGTTAGGGTTAGGGTTAGGGTTAGGGTTAGGGTTAGGGTTAGGGTTAGGGTTAGGGTTAGGGTTAGGGTTAGAGTTACGGGTATTCCGCAGTATATGAAGTATTTAGTTAAGAGTTGAAATTAATAGTGTAGTTAGGTCTCATCGAGACTAAGATAATTCAAAAATTTCAGATCTTAACTCCCAGTAGTTTTTGCTCCAGCTGTTTTTATAGTTACCATTTGTTTTGTACATAAAAAATTTCAAAAGCGTCTGGAAGAAAAACTAATTATAGTTAAGGATTCATACTTTAGTGAAATGTTAAATCTGGTGTAAGGTCCAACATATGGAAGTTTGAAAGTGTAAGTGTAATTAGTCTTCGCTCCAGGCGACTTTGAATTTTTTTGTTATATACTACATGTACAATATTTGTAAGGGCCTGGAAGGAAGACTAAACTTAGTTAAGCACTCATACTTGAGAAAAGACTTACGTTCGGTACAAATTCCAAAATATATAAGTTTAAAAGTCTAACTTGAAGTAGTCTTTACTCCAGCCGTTTTTTAAGTTACCGTATGTTTGTACATAGAAATACTTGAAAGGGTCTGGAAGGAGAACTAATTGTATTTAAGGACTGATACTTGACAAATATGTTGAATCCGGTGGCAGGTCATACATATTGGACTTTGAAATTGTAAGTCCAATTAGTCTTCTCTCCAGGCGTCTTTGAAATTTTTCCTTTTTTGAAAGCGCCTGGAGGGAAGACTAAACTAAGTTAAGCACTCATACTTGAGAGAAAATTGAAGTTGGGAACAAAGTCCAAAATATATAAGTTTCAAAGTCTAACTTGAAGTAGTCTTTGCTCCAGCCGTTTTTCAAGTTACCATATGTTTGTACATAGAAATATTTGAAAGGGTCTGGAAGGAGAACTAATTGTATTGAAGGACTCATACTTGACAAATATATTAAGACCGGTGGCAGGTCAAAGATGTTGGAATTTGAAATTGTAACTCCAATCAGTCTTCTCTCAAGGTGTCTTTGAAAATGTTCCTATATACTCAATATACTATATATACAATATTTGAAAGCGCCTGGAGGGAAGATTAAACTTAGTTAAGCACTCATACTTGAGATAAAACTTAATTTGTGAATAAAGTCCAAAATATATAAGTTTCAAAGTCTAACTTGAAGTAGTCTTTGCTTCAGCCGTCTTTCAAGTTACCATATGTTTGTACATAGAAAAATTTGAAAGCGTCTGGAAGGAGAACTAATTGTATTGAAGAATTCATAATTTGGGAAAATGTTAAGTCTGGTGTCAGGTCTAGCATATTGAACTTTGAAATTGTAACTCCAATTAGTCTTCGCTTCAGGCGTCTTTAAAATTTTATGTACATTGCCTATGGAGAAGACGAAAAATATTCTAAGTCGAAAAACCCATAGACTTTGTACATTAAATTTGAAGGCGGCTGGAAGGAAGACTAATCGTTGTTAAGCATTCATATTTAAGGGAACTTTTAAGCCATGGGTAAAGTCTTGTATATGTGAATTTCAAAGTTTAATTCCAATTAGTATTGCTTCCAGACGTCTTTAAGTTTCTTTCCATACCTCACATCTGCCATTCAACAAAATGATAAATGAATACCTGCATTTTTTATTTGAACTTTAGAAACAATGATTAAATATGAATATTTACTCACAATGTCAATGATGGAGCCATCTGTCGCCACCTTCAGGATTGCAGTAACTCCTAGCATGTCCGCATTCGGTTGGAACACCCTTTCCTGTTTACGAAGGGTGTTTTGTAACAGAAAATGGATTTGAATAAGTGGGATTAGAAACAAATTGTAATCATCGAAATAATCCTATTGAATCAATACAAGCTGGTCAGTTTATGGCTTTACTTCATCATACTTCGTCACGCTTTGTTATACTTTGTGATATTTTGACCTAATTCATTTTAAATTTGGGTCAATTTAGCAAAGATTTTTTTCTTCTCTCTGATGCTATTTTACTGACGCTAAAGGGTAGTTAGGGATGGGATAACAATGTAGGTTGCAACATTTCAAGAACTCACTTCTATCCATTCGCCAAACGCTCTCCAAAATTCGCCGTTTACCATGATCTGGTTGTGGTTGGTTTCTTTTATCACTTTTCCACCTCTTCTGACGTGGTGCAGTGTGTTACCCAAATGTTGTCGAGACCAAGGCCCTCGGCTATATTGAATACAAATAGGAAAAAATACGTGTAAAAAACGTGTAAAAAAACATTAGAATTGTTTTTTCCTATAGGTTTTTTACACATTTTCTCAGTTTTTTCCTTTGAATCTTTCTTTTTAGAAAATGTTGGAAAACAAATGTAAAAGAATAATGTTGGTATGCACATGTATCAATTGCAATAATGCCCTCTTTTGGCAAGAAGAATGTAGTTTCTACCTTCATATCAATATCAATTGAGTATATGAATATAAGAACGACCCAAGTCCAATTTTTGGCCAAATTTAGTTTGACATGGGAAATTGTAGCTTATGCATGGACTCATCTTGTGTATAAATGATAAATCCTAATTACCCCCGGAAGTGCCTAAAATAAATGAGTTAAATCTTACATGAATGGAAGAATTAAGGACTTGGGTCATTCTTACATTCATATTATAGCGCCCTCTCTCGTCCTTCTCTCATCTCCATGGCAGAATATCATGTATATGAATCAAAGAACGACCCAAGTCCATATGAATCAAAGAACGACCCAAGTCCATCACACAAAATGGCCTCTCCACAATTAATGTTAATGTTAATTGTCATAATAATATATGTTCTAATTTGTATATACAATGTTGCCTTCCCATCACAGTTAAATAGAATATTATTGGACAAACAAAAAAGATATGAAGTTTTTTTTAGTTTACTCGAAATGGTCTTCCATGGACTTGGGTCGTTCTTATATCCATATACTCAATTGTATTAATGTTCACCCAAAAACGTAATTTCATTTGAAAAAAAGTACATTATACATTACCCGTGCACGGCTTCTCAACCAGGAACTTTTGGATTCGCCCATTGAAGGCAGCAAAAGGGTAGTTAGTGAGGACATAATGCGTTCAGACCCTCGTCGTTTCCTGCCTGGATAAGGAGGCTGTGCTCGAAATTACACCTTCGTTGGAGGCCCTGATGAAGATCGCTGTCCCACAAAAATACTTCTGCTTAACCTGGGCACGCATAACATTGTGATTTCCAATCAGGATGGCACTATCGATATCCCTGTTGATGTAAATTCTTGCCATGGTGGTTTGAAATACTCTGAAATACAATTTGAATTCCAATTATACTACTTCCAATTAGGACGAGACTTAGGGTTAGACTGACTGATTGTGGCTGGGAATTGCCATACTTGTGCTGAGTCTGGCTGGGGAATTTCCATACTTTTATGTATTGGCTATCATGTAAGAAGTACAGCTAGGACTTGTGATTTAATTTGAATATAGCGCCAACTGTTAATATTTGAATTTCGCGCCAACTTTTAAGGGGAGAAACTGGCTGACTGTGGCTACCATATGTGCTGAGTCTGGTTAGGGAATTTCCATACATGTATGTATTGGCTATGTAAGCAGTACAACTAAGAATTGTGATTTAATTTGAATGTAGCTCCAACTGTTTATATTTGAATTTCGCGCCAACTATTAAAGCGGGAAACTGGATGACTGTGGCTACCATACATGTGCTGAGTCTGGTTGGGGAATTTCCATACGTGTATGAATTGGCTGTAAGCAGCACAAACTAAGAATTGTGATTTAATTTCAATGTAGCGCCAACTGTTAATATTTGAATTTCGCGCCAGCTGTTAAAGCAGGAAACTGCTTGACTGTTGCTGGGGAATTTCCGTATATGTGCTGAGTCTGGCTGTAAAATTTCCATACGTGCATGTTTGGCTATAAAGCCGACAGCTACGACTTGTGATTTAATTTAAATGTGGTGCCAAATGTTAAGGCAAGAAACTAGGTTAGGGTTAGGGTTGAGTTAGTTTTACTGTTAGGGGTTAGGGGTAAGGGTTAGGGTTCAGTTAGTTTAAGGGTTAGGGGATAGGTTTAAGGCTTAGGGTAAGGATTACAGTTAGGGTTAGGGATAGGCGTATGGTTAGGGTACGGATTAGGGTTAGGGTGTAGGGTTTAGGGTTAGGGTTAGGGTAAGGGTTTAGGGTGAGAGGTTAGGGTTAGGGTTTGGGTTAGGGTTAGGGTTAAGGTTAGGGTTAGGGTTAGGGTTAGGAGGTTAGGGTTAGGATTAAGGTTAGGGGTAGGGTTAGGGTTAGGGTTAGGGGGGTTAGGGTTATGGTAAGGGGTTAGGGTTAGGGTTAGGGTTTGGGTTAGGGTTAGGGTTAGGGTTAGGGTTAGGGTTAGGGTTAGGGTTTAGGGTTAGGGTTAGGGTTTCAGGTTAGGGTTAGGGTTAGGGTTAGGGTTAGGGTTAGGGTTGGGTTAGGATTAGGGTTAGGGTTAGGGTTAGGGTTAGGGTTAGGATTAGGGTTAGGGTTATGGTTAGGGTTAGGGTTAGGGTTAGGGTTAGGGTTAGGGTTAGGGTAAGGGTTAGGGTTGGGTTAGGATTAGGGTTAGGGTGAGGGTTAGGGTGAGGGTTAGGGTTAGGGTTAGGGTTAGGGTTAGGGTTAGGGTTAGGGTTAGGGTTAGGGTTAGGGTTAGGGTTAGGGTTAGGGTTAGGGTTAGGGCAGTTAGGGTTATTTAGGGTTAGGGTTGGGTTAGGTAGTTAGGGTTAGGGTTAGGGTTAGGGTTAGGGTTAGGGTTAGGGTTAGGGTTAGGGTTAGGGTTAGGGTTAGGGTTAGGGTTAGGGTTAGGGTTAGGGTTAGGGTTAGGGTTAGGGTTAGGGTTAGGGTTAGGGTTAGGGTTAGGGTTAGGGTTAGGGTTAGGGTTAGGGTTAGGGTTAGGGTTAGGGTTAGGGTTAGGGTTAGGGTTAGGGTTAGGGTTAGGGTTAGGGTTAGGGTTAGGGTTAGGGTTAGGGTTAGGGTTAGGGTTAGGGTTAGAGTTACGGGTATTCCGCAGTATATGAAGTATTTAGTTAAGAGTTGAAATTAATAGTGTAGTTAGGTCTCATCGAGACTAAGATAATTCAAAAATTTCAGATCTTAACTCCCAGTAGTTTTTGCTCCAGCTGTTTTTATAGTTACCATTTGTTTTGTACATAAAAAATTTCAAAAGCGTCTGGAAGAAAAACTAATTATAGTTAAGGATTCATACTTTAGTGAAATGTTAAATCTGGTGTAAGGTCCAACATATGGAAGTTTGAAAGTGTAAGTGTAATTAGTCTTCGCTCCAGGCGACTTTGAATTTTTTTGTTATATACTACATGTACAATATTTGTAAGGGCCTGGAAGGAAGACTAAACTTAGTTAAGCACTCATACTTGAGAAAAGACTTACGTTCGGTACAAATTCCAAAATATATAAGTTTAAAAGTCTAACTTGAAGTAGTCTTTACTCCAGCCGTTTTTTAAGTTACCGTATGTTTGTACATAGAAATACTTGAAAGGGTCTGGAAGGAGAACTAATTGTATTTAAGGACTGATACTTGACAAATATGTTGAATCCGGTGGCAGGTCATACATATTGGACTTTGAAATTGTAAGTCCAATTAGTCTTCTCTCCAGGCGTCTTTGAAATTTTTCCTTTTTTGAAAGCGCCTGGAGGGAAGACTAAACTAAGTTAAGCACTCATACTTGAGAGAAAATTGAAGTTGGGAACAAAGTCCAAAATATATAAGTTTCAAAGTCTAACTTGAAGTAGTCTTTGCTCCAGCCGTTTTTCAAGTTACCATATGTTTGTACATAGAAATATTTGAAAGGGTCTGGAAGGAGAACTAATTGTATTGAAGGACTCATACTTGACAAATATATTAAGACCGGTGGCAGGTCAAAGATGTTGGAATTTGAAATTGTAACTCCAATCAGTCTTCTCTCAAGGTGTCTTTGAAAATGTTCCTATATACTCAATATACTATATATACAATATTTGAAAGCGCCTGGAGGGAAGATTAAACTTAGTTAAGCACTCATACTTGAGATAAAACTTAATTTGTGAATAAAGTCCAAAATATATAAGTTTCAAAGTCTAACTTGAAGTAGTCTTTGCTTCAGCCGTCTTTCAAGTTACCATATGTTTGTACATAGAAAAATTTGAAAGCGTCTGGAAGGAGAACTAATTGTATTGAAGAATTCATAATTTGGGAAAATGTTAAGTCTGGTGTCAGGTCTAGCATATTGAACTTTGAAATTGTAACTCCAATTAGTCTTCGCTTCAGGCGTCTTTAAAATTTTATGTACATTGCCTATGGAGAAGACGAAAAATATTCTAAGTCGAAAAACCCATAGACTTTGTACATTAAATTTGAAGGCGGCTGGAAGGAAGACTAATCGTTGTTAAGCATTCATATTTAAGGGAACTTTTAAGCCATGGGTAAAGTCTTGTATATGTGAATTTCAAAGTTTAATTCCAATTAGTATTGCTTCCAGACGTCTTTAAGTTTCTTTCCATACCTCACATCTGCCATTCAACAAAATGATAAATGAATACCTGCATTTTTTATTTGAACTTTAGAAACAATGATTAAATATGAATATTTACTCACAATGTCAATGATGGAGCCATCTGTCGCCACCTTCAGGATTGCAGTAACTCCTAGCATGTCCGCATTCGGTTGGAACACCCTTTCCTGTTTACGAAGGGTGTTTTGTAACAGAAAATGGATTTGAATAAGTGGGATTAGAAACAAATTGTAATCATCGAAATAATCCTATTGAATCAATACAAGCTGGTCAGTTTATGGCTTTACTTCATCATACTTCGTCACGCTTTGTTATACTTTGTGATATTTTGACCTAATTCATTTTAAATTTGGGTCAATTTAGCAAAGATTTTTTTCTTCTCTCTGATGCTATTTTACTGACGCTAAAGGGTAGTTAGGGATGGGATAACAATGTAGGTTGCAACATTTCAAGAACTCACTTCTATCCATTCGCCAAACGCTCTCCAAAATTCGCCGTTTACCATGATCTGGTTGTGGTTGGTTTCTTTTATCACTTTTCCACCTCTTCTGACGTGGTGCAGTGTGTTACCCAAATGTTGTCGAGACCAAGGCCCTCGGCTATATTGAATACAAATAGGAAAAAATACGTGTAAAAAACGTGTAAAAAAACATTAGAATTGTTTTTTCCTATAGGTTTTTTACACATTTTCTCAGTTTTTTCCTTTGAATCTTTCTTTTTAGAAAATGTTGGAAAACAAATGTAAAAGAATAATGTTGGTATGCACATGTATCAATTGCAATAATGCCCTCTTTTGGCAAGAAGAATGTAGTTTCTACCTTCATATCAATATCAATTGAGTATATGAATATAAGAACGACCCAAGTCCAATTTTTGGCCAAATTTAGTTTGACATGGGAAATTGTAGCTTATGCATGGACTCATCTTGTGTATAAATGATAAATCCTAATTACCCCCGGAAGTGCCTAAAATAAATGAGTTAAATCTTACATGAATGGAAGAATTAAGGACTTGGGTCATTCTTACATTCATATTATAGCGCCCTCTCTCGTCCTTCTCTCATCTCCATGGCAGAATATCATGTATATGAATCAAAGAACGACCCAAGTCCATATGAATCAAAGAACGACCCAAGTCCATCACACAAAATGGCCTCTCCACAATTAATGTTA
>NW_027273525.1:0-13099 GCF_040938485.1 Diadema antillarum | reverse complement strand
CGTTTCTCACTTTGCGATTTTCCGCTACCATACGAAAACATAAACTCCCCAACGATCCGACTTCGCTGCTCAAATGTTCGTAAGAATTCCGAAATTTACGTTTAGGCCTATTTGAGGGACTATGTCCTTCTAGATTTATGAAAGTTCGTTCTCCGTCATCACAAACTGGCCCGTATTTTGATGATTTTTCAAATTAACATTGATTGTTTTTTTCGTTGGAGGAGCATTTTGCTCGGTCGCAGTCACAATGCACGATATGCGTGCTCAATGTCAATGCGTGTGCAAGGCCGCTGAAAATGCATCGCGCTCTACACTGTTGGTGCAAAATTGCACCGGGGACGTTGCGGCGCTCGTTGGTGGCCGAATACTGGTGCAGTAGACATTTGCATTCAACCCTTGCATTGAATAATTCCCGTAGACACTAATCATAGGGGTAATTGCCTAGGGGGTACGTAAATTTTGTTTTTCTTTTTTGCTTTTGTGGATACCATCAAAGATCGTACACTCATACGACCTTTGATATTTGATGATTTTTCAAATTAACATTGATTGTTTTTTTCGTTGGAGGAGCATTTTGCTCGGTCGCAGTCACACTGCACGATATGCGTGCTCAATGTCAATGCGTGTGCAAGGCCGCTGAAAATGCATCGCGCTCTACACTGTTGGTGCAAAATTGCACCGGGGACGTTGCGGCGCTCGTTGGTGGCCGAATACTGGTGCAGTAGACATTTGCATTCAACCCTTGCATTGAATAATTCCCGTAGACACTAATCATAGGGGTAATTGCCTAGGGGGTACGTAAATTTTGTTTTTCTTTTTTGCTTTTGTTGATACCATCAAAGATTGTACACTCATACGACCTTTGATATTTGATGATTTTTCAAATTAACATTGATTGTTTTTTTCGTTGGAGGAGCATTTTGCTCGGTCGCAGTCACACTGCACGATATGCGTGCTCAATGTCAATGCGTGTGCAAGGCCGCTGAAAATGCATCGCGCTCTACACTGTTGGTGCAAAATTGCACCGGGGACGTTGCGGCGCTCGTTGGTGGCCGAATACTGGTGCAGTAGACATTTGCATTCAACCCTTGCATTGAATAATTCCCGTAGACACTAATCATAGGGGTAATTGCCTAGGGGGTACGTAAATTTTGTTTTTCTTTTTTGCTTTTGTGGATACCATCAAAGATCGTACACTCATACGACCTTTGATATCATCACACTCTCGGCTTGCTATAATCAAAATATCCCGCAAGAAAACGGCGTATTTCTCGATTTTTAGCGCTTTTTTCCGCGACCCGTCGCGTAGACAATACTCTTAAAACTGGACTTAATTCGCGCGCGCTTGGAAAAGTTCCGATTCTGCACTTTTGACGGTGGAATTTGGGATTTTCGATGGATTTTTGGAGGAGACTTAAGGACTTTCCTGTACGTGAATGAGTGTTAATACCGTATGTGTAATGATGTGATTTGCGTGTGATGTGACTGTAGAACCAAAGATCGTACACTTCAGTGTACGATCTTTGGTAGAACTCACTGGCTGGTGATAAAGCACACTGGCAATTAAGTGGCCGAATTCTGGTAGATGACCGAATGCACATTATGTTTACCCCGACTTTGTACTTAGGCGTGGGTCTGCCGCCTTTGACGGCCCCTCTCTAGTTGGGAATGGATTGCTTTGTTTGGACAAAAGCAAAATGCAAGAATGATAAAGAACTGCAGTATCTGCTTCAATTTATAGTGTCCTGGCACAAACACGCCAACACTCTGCAAAGATCATAATAGAAATGAAGGTGTTTCTTCTTGTCTGTTTAATTGTACTCGTGAACTGCTTGGAAAATGGTTAGTTTAAAAAATTCTTTAATTCCATAAATCTGCATTCTAGAGCTAGCTAGCTCTGAGGACCGATCCGAAGGAGGGCTGCCATTTTTTTTTCACTGCAAACTAATGACAAAAAAACTTTAATGAAACAAAACAAATAAAGCACAACATGTCGGTCGTAGCAAAGTCTGGGCCATACATGTAAGTCAATAATGTTTATGATTATGTACTCACCTTCACCACATCGTAACTGAATAAACCCGTTTATTGTCACAGTGCCGGGCAATGTCTGATCCAAGTATTCCTCCACGGTTGGAAAGCCGAGACTTCCGCAAACCGAATCAGCAGCTCTATCATCAAATCCCTCAGGGCACACATATAATGTGTTTGTTTCAAAGACCACAAACCCGTCATGCGGCGAACGTCCATTAACCAGTTTCACTGATGAATTTTCTTGATGAGGAAGAAACCAATTAGCTATTATGGCAAATAATATAGTTTTACATATATGTGATTTATGTATTATTTCCCTATGTTCATGTGTGATTTGACGAATAAGCTTTTTAATAGTCAAAACAATTTTCCACCTCAATCCCGTCACCCTTTAACGGGTTTTTAACTGCCACATTAGCTTTAGACTTGACACACTTAGTTACAACACCCTACAATGCATTTATAAAGGCGTCAAACCACTGATTGATTTGTAGTTTTATACACAGTTCACTTTATAAATCAAGAGAAGGAAAGTGAATAAAAGCCGGCTTCTTTGGAATAAGCATGGGTGACATTTAGAGTGTTTTAAGGGCTCTTCATACTTTAATACCTCAAGCTTATGCTCTGTTCTCAAAGGCACGTTATTGGAATAACTCCAACATCAGGCCGCGGGACTTTTATTTTATTTTTTGTTTATTTTTTTTAGGTTTGTGCATTGTATTGCATTAGAGAATCAATTGCAAACCAAATTGCCACTGATTGACAAGTTGCCCTACATCGACATAAATAAGCACTGCATTGATCAGTGTATAAGAAATAGCCATGATAAGAAGGATTAGAACCAACACTCGGGGGTCTAGGTGGTCTAGTGGAGATGACACCTCTCCGGAGATCAGGAGGTCATAGGTTCGAATCCTGCTCGAGTTTATACGCCATTTTTTTTTCTTTAATCACGGCTACACTAAAACACTGATCAATTCAGTGCTTATTTACGTCGTTGTAGGGCAATTTTCAATCAGTTGCAATGAAAACATTTCGAGGAAAAGAATTTGATTCGATTTATTCATTTATTGGTTTCTGTATTAACATTGTACATGAGCATACATGTACATGTATAATTATTAATATACATACGTTGATGAAGCCATACATATACATAAATATCAGTTCTTAACAAAATATTTTTTTCTTCATTGCCTTTACGTGAATTTCATGAATTTGACTGGAAACCAAATGTTTCTGACAGCATGACAGATTTTCTGCCTGGGGGTTACCAAAAAAAAGCCGGCAGAATGATATTGTGTGTGCATGTGTGTGTTTGTGTGTGTGTGTGTGCATTTGTGACCGTGCATCATAAAACCAACAAAATGTTGCAAGCACTGATTTTGTGTGAGGACTGAATGGGTCAACCCAGCTTATTTTGACATGCTTGAGTTTTTCATATTTTCTGAAAGAGCAAAACTTCTTCTTCAGTATGCTAAAGCTTAATATATAAAAAAGAACGGCTAGGAAATTATGTTTTGACCAGTTTTTCTCGAACATTTTTTTTGTTGTTGGTAGAATAGTGTAATTAGGTGTCTCTTAATAGAGTCCTTTTTTTTTTCTTTTTTTAAAAACCCTATAAATGCTCTTCGCTTTCAACTGTAAAAACCTGAAAAAAAGATTATACTGCTGCATTAAAGTTGGCATTAATCCTAGACAGAATGTGTTAATAAATCATGCTTAATTTCAGCTTAATCTGATAATCACTTCATTGCTGTCGTTCCGGAGGTTTATATCCTAGTTTTTTTTTCTCGATTTCATCACACAGCTAGCACGGCTTGGTAGAGATTAAGCGCTTGAATAGACCCTGTACTTCAGAGCCTCTTTTCTCAGTTAACACTTTTACCAAGTGTGTGTTTTCTTTCCAATATTTAGATAAGTTAGGAGAGTCTATTTGAGTTGAGTTTTACATCACTTCAAATATTAGAGTCTGTTCTTTCAGGATCTGCTCTAAACTAAAAAAAAAAAAAAACATATCTTGCAACTTTTTGCTAGTTTTGAGATACATGGTCACGTTTTGCATGAACAGGTGAACTTAATTTTCGCTTAACTTTCACTTTCACTTCAATATGGAAAAAAACTGTCCATATATGTTTTTTCTCAGCATTCAAATGGTAAGACTTGTCAACGGTTAGCAGTTTAGTGAATCTTGCAAAATATTATATTCAAAGGCTGTTGATCGCTTTTCTACTTTTAGTGCAAATTTTGAATATTACTTTTTCTTTGTGTTAATACATTTATACAAAAAATCGACCTGGAATGTAATGACAATTTAGGAGACTGTGAGAAATAGAAATAACATAAGTCTATATTAATGTGACCATTAATTTTTGTAATGTCGCTATGAAGAATAATGACACCTTCTGACTGTTCCACGAACTTTTAACGAAGATGAAAGCCCACCTGTTAATACACTTACCTTCCAAATTTCTCCTTTGTTTTTAAAAACAGCAATTCTACAGGCTAGATTTTCCGCCGAAATTCGATGACAATGTTGGTCAAAAATCACAAACGTAAAGATGACATTGATGCAGTACTCTTAATTCAAGACAACGTAACTGTGTATCGGGTAAGTCTATAATGATATAACGTTATGGACTTTACCTTTATTTTTATCTTTTTTTTAACTATATCTATTTGGGTCTTTTTCAAGTCTTTATCTAAAAAAGCAAGGCATACTTTAAGAATCTCTAATCTTCATAAGGTAAAATAAAAAATTGGATCTTACGATTTCATTATCTAAATTGTCCTTTGAAAATTTTGTTGTCAAATCTTCATGCATACTGTCACGAAAGAAAGAAAGTTGGTACGGCTTATCCATGGTAATACTGAAGGCATAACCACTTACCCTCGTAACATTTCACGCTCATTTTGAACTTCACTGGGTCGACATATATATGTTATCCGTAGCTCTACTTGATGGGTCAGGGATAATGTGAGGGATTTGCCATGGATGGATTTGGATTTTATGATCACACTCAGAAACGATTTGTTCGCTACTTCGTCCAGAACTTCAAATCCAATCACTGTGTGGTTGACAAACATAATTTCAGACCGTATTCGATGTCCACGAGGTGCCTGGAAAACCCAGCTATCGCCGTTGGTGAGGCAATCTACATCACACAGTATCTCTGGCTGTAGTGGCGTCCCCGAACAGTTAAGAAAGAAGTCTGGAAGGAATTTGAGACACGAAGATGTGTATTTATAATTATTATTATTATTATTATCATTATTATTGTTATTATTATTATTATTATCATTATTATTATCATTAAGCGAGTTATGTTTGAATGAATAAAAAACAGCAAGGGACATTAAATGATATTCGATCCTTGGAAATGTCGCTACCCTGTCAACATGACAGAAATAAAAATCACAATTTTCTCACACTAGTTTCTTTCTAAATACTTTGCAGTAAAGCCATTGTCTAATAATGGAGCATAAGAACTCTTAATATCTCTGTAGCACGTTATCTAAATGGATTAATTCTTCTACGTCCAGGTAACATGCAGACGACCAACATATCAGTCAACTCTAATGTCTTATGTTATACGAAAACGTGCGGAAAAGAAACGTTGGGAACAAAGAGGATAATAGACATGAAAAAATGCTCAATTTTTTTGATAAGTAGTTTTTCCTCAGCTTCCTATCCCTACTGTATTACAAAAAAGTGTTTTAAAATACCGTAAGGAGACTTACAAAGTAGACGTAGCTTTGATATTTGACACGTTTGACATCTTTATAAATGAAATGATCCTACCGAGTTTGGGCTTATTGCAACTGAATTTAACCCCATAGGGTTGCTGACATAACGCTTAAGGAACTTTTGTCTAACGCGCAAATGAATCAGAGCACGCCTGTCTGCAAGACCCATAACATCAAAAGTGTAGGGTTCTTTTTTTTTCTAAGTTGAATTGCTGTAGGGCGGAAGTGGCCTGGGAATATCAAATTTGAAATTCGTAATTGTTTGTTTCTTTGTTTCTTTCTTTGCTTTTACAATGACGGTCTAAATTTTTGTAAATAAAATCAAATGATATTATCTTTGAATTCTGCTCACTCCTTTACAAAAGAAAAAGTACCTGACAATATAATGGAGTAGTAGACAAAAGAAAAAAGAAAAAAAAGTACTTACAAGTCTTGTGAGCTTCCTTGGTAGAAAGTGTGGGGAGTGAATTGGGAAGAACGACACCAACACACAACCAGGCTAAAAAAGTTATCCGTTTCTCCATCGTGAAAACCCAAATGTTAGTCAGAAATTGGTCGAACACTGACTTATAATTGGCAAAGCCACGACACAAAATTCTATTCAAGCTAGGGCTTCTACAGGAAAAAAAAATAGCTACTTGGTAAGCTGTACAGAAATGAGCAAGCTCACTATTGCTGACTATGCCCATGTTAAATAGGTTTACGAGAGAGTATACTTGCGCGCATTGAAAGTGCGCACCATATTATGTTCTGGTCACTCCCAGCTGGGACCAATGAGTCAATCCGTCAAGTCAATCTGAACGTGTGTCCTAGTAGAATTGCATTGTAATATCTCGCTGCATTGTCAAGGGTTTCAAGAAAGCTTTGTCATAGGACCATTAATAACCACTTGAGAATGACAACTTTCTCCGATCCGTGGGTACAGATTACCCGTGGATATGATAAATCGCTGTGTTGGTTTTGTTTGTTTTCATAACATCCATTCGCATGGCCGTTAAAGACTCCAATTATGTGCTCCTTTTTTTATAAGCGCATCAATGATATTATCAACAGATTTGATTATAGCATAATCGGTATAAAATCCTTTCCTAAAACCAAACTGATTCACATTTGATATTTCATTTTCAATCATGAACGAGGAGAGACGCTTATAAATTAATTTTTCTAAAATTTTCGATATTGCAGGTAACAATGAGATGGGTCTGTAATTTTTCACTATTGATGGGTCTTCTCTTTTATAAATGGGGATTACTTTGGTGATTTTGAAAAAGTCTGGAAACTTACCGTTAAGTAGGGATAGATAGAATATATGGGTGAGAGGGGCTGCTAAGGGGTAAATTATTTTTTTCAAAAAATGCACCCTTAAGCTATCAGGCCCACAGGATTTACTACATTTCAGAGATCGAACAATATCAATAATTTCTGATTCATTAATTGGAGTAAAAAACAAAGAATTTTGATTACTTTCAGGTAAGTAATCTTTATAATTTTTGATATCATTTTGGGGAATAGATGCTGCTAAAGAAGGACCAACATTGACAAAGAAATTGTTGAAATATTTGCAATTTGGTCAGGATTGGTAATAATATTATCATTATGATTAATGCTATTAGGACATTCCGTATGTTTCTTTTTGAGTATTTTATTAACAATCCGCCAAAGAGCACTTTTATCATCCTTATTAAATTCGAGTTTATTTGAAATATATGATATACGTGAAACTCGAATCAAGGTAGTTAATTTGTTTCTATATGTTTTATACCTTTTCACGTTTTCATGAGTAGGTTTCCTCAGAGATATTTTATAAAGACGGTTTCGAGTAAGAATGGAATGTATAAGACCTTGAGTAATCCACGGTTGCCGAGCTCTTTTCCTTCCATTCCTTTTGGGAGTTAAAGGAATATGTTTATCATAATAATCAAATAGTTTTTGTAAGAAAATTTCGTAGGAAGAATTAACATCTTGGAGTTCAAATACGTCATTCCATTGTTCTTCGAATAAATCTTGATTCAATGAATCAATATTTTGTGGCGTTTCATTTCGATACATTTTCAAATATTGTTTGGGTTGGCGGCGTATTGGAGTTATTACAGATTTATCATTAATCATAAAAATCGGTAAATGATCAGATATATCTGCATAAAGAATACCGTTCGTACAGGTTTCAGGTATAACATTAGACAGTATAATTATCTATTGATGTTTTACTATGGGCGGTGTTATTTATTCTGGTAGGTTTATTGATGTGGGGATACAGTGAGTTGGAAAGTAATATGTCATGGAAATGGGTGGGTTGTAATAAATCTATATTGTAATCTCCTATCAAAAAATGGATTTTCTTTCTCCAAAAATTTCGTTAGCACATTGGTCGAAGTTGTCAATAAAAGATTGAACGTCATTTTGTGGAGGACGGTAAATGGTACCAACTATAATATTTTTCTCATTATCATTTAAGATTTCAATAAATGAACTTTCTGCTCCCTGAATACACAAATCAGTTCGAATTTTAAACCTAATTTGATTATTAACGTACATGGCAACCCCACCTCCTATGCCATGCTTTCTGTCATTATGAATAAAATTATAATTTTCAATGCCAAACAGGTCCGGGGAATTGGTGTGCAACCATGTTTCGGTAACTCCTATAACGGAGAATGGGAAATCATTGAGGGAACTTAAAAATAGTTCAAACGTATCAACATTTTTAGTTAAGCTTCTTGAATTAAGGTGAGTTAAACTGAAATTAGCACAAATCTGATTTGCCTTATTGAAAAAAATGACTGTTGAATTCATTGATAGTGAAATACTGGCTTGTGTGGTTGACTAGCTGTTGGTCATCTATTCCAAAATCAGAATCCATTGACAATGAGTGACATTACGTAATATCGGCCTATCATGGTGCAACGGGAAGTGCAGTGCACATCGTATACACGGGATGTATACGATGAGGTGCATCGGTGCGTGATGTGCTGTAACTGACCATAGAGGAGTGACTAAAACAAAATTACTGACATGATCTGCAGGACTGGATATACGCAAATGGATATACGCAAACAAATTGTCACTAAATATTCAAAAAACAAAATTTATGCTTTTTAGTAACTCTTTAGACAGCCTCCCAGGCAATATAACATTTGATACTACTCCCCTAGAAGAAGTTTCTTCTTTTAAATTTCTTGGTGTTTGTGTTGATAACAAGCTTTCATGGAGGAATCATATCAATAACATATGTAAAATCATTTCACGTAATATTGGCGTCATGAACAGATTAAAATATTATCTTCCTTCATCTGCATTATTAACTCTTTATTCTAGCTTAATATTACCTTATTTAAATTATGGAATTCTTGCTAGGGGTAATACATATCAGATATTACTAGATAAACTTTTTTTATTACAAAAGAAAGCGCTCAGAATCGTTTTTAATCTACATACCCGAGAACACACAGATGCTTTGTTTTTGACCATGAAATACTAAAAATAAAAGATTTGTATGTGTTTCAACTTGGTCAGTTTATGTTTAATTATAACAGTAATTTTTTACCTAAAATATTTCATGACTTATTTCATCGAAACAGTCATGTACATAATTATCCCACGCGACGATCCGATGAATATCATCTTCCATTAATGAGAACCGCACATGCCCAAAGTACATTTCTTTATACCGGACCCAAACTTTGGAATAATCTAGACAATAGTTTAAAAGATTCCCCTAAATTCGTCACATTTAGATATAAATTCAGAAAATATTTACTCTCTACCTATAATTTTAGATAATTTAAATTGTTTTAATTCATGTTTGAGAGCTTTCACCTGTCCTGATGTCGCAGCACTTTGCGTGTTCTGCATGCGGACCTCTCTTCTTTGTTCTCTCCTCTTCCTTTCCTGTCTTTTGTTCTTTGTAGACTTGCATTGTTACCGTCTTCTCTCCTCTCGGTACTGTCTCGCGTCTTATATGTGTGTGGGTAATGTGCGTACGAGTGTGTTGTCCTTGTCATATTTTCTCGATACACGTGGTTCAGTGAACAGTGTCCAGGCATTAACATTGATATTTTATATACTTCTCTCCCGACCTGCGTATCTCAATATAACTACACATATATTTTTTTACAAATGATTTAAATAATTTATATCAAATATAATAGCTATAAAAACCCTCGAATAATATATTATTTACTCATTACTTATCTAACGATCCACGTCCCACAAGCTTTGCTTTTTAGTGGATCACTATTTTCCATAATCGAATTTATTTTTCGCACGTCCACGAAGTATATATGTATTATTGTATATATATATATATATATATATATATACATATATATATATATAAACATATGTTGTTATATAGGCCTACATGTAATTTATCTCGGATATTACATGAATCTTTTGCAAATGTTCGAACAATATCATTTCATGACATGTATACTTTGTACTATGTTTTGATTTCTGTTGATTGGAAATTTGTACTATGTTTCTTGATTTTCGTTGAATGGAAATAAACTATGATTGAACTAAATTGAATTGAATTGAATTGACTGCAGATCACAGACATACAAAAACACAAGAAAGAAAACAAATATTGAAGAGTAATGATAATTGTTCACTCATTATAGATGCTTATAATCTGTCGAATGGTTCTAAAGTTTATTGCTCTGAAGGATCACTATTCCGAAGTTTCGCTAATCCAAACATGGAAAAAAAAATCACTATTCCGAAGTTTCGTTAATCCAAACATGAAAAAAAAAAAACCGTTATTCCGAAGGCGCGTGCACTAGTACGCACATATTTTTTTTTTCGGATTTCTAAACTTTATTTCATTTTCTGAAAAACTGAACCTTCGGCACTCCGCCACAGTTATCAAAATTAAAGAACCATTTCTCATTTTCGGAATAATGGACATGACCTTTGTCGAAAACACGCACAAACATTCATTCATATACAGTTAAATAAGAAAATTATGAAATGTTGATGGTAATGTTCATGAAAAAGTAAGATGGCGGCAACCTGTGTCATCAACTCACGACCATCCCATTTGTTTGTAGTTTTTTTTTTTTGTTTTGCACAGAATATCATGAATATCACAAGTTTGGTCTACTACAGCAGTCGTCCATCACTGCTGGGCTATTGCGACCTATCAGAGAAAAAAATATGACAGGAAGGAAGCAAGTTGTGTGCGTGTGTGTCTTTTTTCTTCATAAATTCTTCATAAATTCATGTGATTAATAGACCTGAGTAAATCCAGTGAAGATAGGAAGTCTTGTTTGGCCATTAACTTATCCTGAGTAATTTAATTTGCATCTGCTTGCTGCGTATATAGGCCTAAAGCCGTTTTGTGCACACTTGTAAAACTACCAAATTTCATACACTTTACATTAAAGGCAGCCGATCGCCATCCCTAATGGTACGTAAACTCCGAACGACCGAAGTTTGCGCATGCAATCTGTATAGCGCAATGCCAGACTCGGTGCTATATCCATAAACATGTGGGACAATGCTGCCATTGAGACACGTGTGTGTGTGTGTGTGCATGTGTGTGTACGCATAATACACAAACATTGTCACCGCGAGCTGCGGTGATTGGAGGAGAGAGGCCAGAAAACGCGTGTGTGTGTGTGCGTGCGTGTGTGTGTACGCATCATACACAACTATTGTCACCGCGAGCTGCGGTGATTGGAGGAGAGAGGCCAGAAGACGCGTGGCTCTTTTGACCTCTCTTCATGCGCATGCGCACTGAGTGTGTGCGTCCATTCGGACGCTCTCGTGGCTCGCTCGGACAGCCATTTTGGGTTAGGAGATTAGCACAGAGAGCTCTCTTGTAGCCTAGCGTTTTGTTCGCTGACCCATTGAGCCAGCGCTATTCTCATTCGGGGTCACTACATTTGATACAGAATGGGGGAGGCAGCGTGTTGCGTTCGTCTCCGTGCCGCACAGTGCCGTATATTAAGAGAGTCTGGCCAACTCGGTTTTTGGCTGATGTGTTTTGAAGCCTGTGATTGGTCAAAAGCTGGTCCCGTGATCTACAGGCGCCATGTCGTTACCAAAGTCAATCACGCGGGCGAAGCAGAGCTCATACGCAGTGCCCATTGTTCATTATGCGCAGCTACGCATTATTGCTTGCCTTTGGGACATCCCCAGTATCAGTCACAGTGCAGTGAGGGTCTTGCCGTCGTCTATTTCATTGAAGTAGAAGATTAAGGTACATTGTATATACACGAAATATATTTTGATATCTTATTGCGATAGATTGAAGATTCGTCGTGCCTTGATTCCTGGGCAGCAAGGCGTTGCGCGAACTGACCTGGCTCAATGTAATGATGTACCGATTTCCGACAGATCCAAAAGAAAAGAAAATCGTGGAAATCCGAGTGCGAGGGGAAAACTTTATGAATTATGATTTGTCTTCTTTAGGTTCCTCGCGGTGTCTTTCAGACTATCCAAGTTTTTATTCACATTATTTTGAAAGTCACCGCCATAACGTACGAAGTGTCGCCTGAGCCATTAGTTTGTCTTGGTCGTCCGTCCGTCCTTCCGTCTGTCCTTCATTCCGTAAGATCAATTTTGTGGACACCGTTTGTAATGAAACTTGACATTCATGTATGTGTGAGTGAACGAAGTTCTGTTTTAGCTTATAAACTTTTGTGTAAACACGCTCAAAGCGAAAGGTCAAAATCATGTATATGAATGGTTAAATTCTTAAAATATTACCATTTCCCCCATAATGCAATTTCTGAAGGTGAGTACATGTATTTCCAGACGAAAATTACTGCCCGACCGTGATTCTCTTGTGATTTTATCGTTTGTTTGTTTGTTTGTGTTTTTTGTTTGTTTGTTTGTTTGTTTGTTTGTTTGTTTTTTGGGGGGAGTCATGGGAGGGGAGCAAAAATCAAGGATCAATGTTAGGTATATAACATGTTAAAATTCCACTATCTTATTGTTGAAATCAGTTCCTCCATACCTTGGAGAGTACCCAATGCACAACCTCAAAACCAAACCCGATATTTGCATGCCATCATTACTACGTATAATGACGCTTGTCGCGAAGGGGAAGATTTTGGCTTTGATGGACAAAGGTCAAGTGAATACTAAAAGGGTAGGATTGTCCACATATCTTTCAAATAACCGCTCAAAGTATTGCCATGAAAATAGATTGGTCAACTTACGGGTAAATATGCTCAAATGCGTTAATACTTGCTCTCTTAAACAATAAAAATCATCCATTCGAACGTAGTTCAAAGAAAGGAAACACTCGACGCATTAAATTTTTGTGACAAACATACCATCTTTTCTGCCAACTTATGTGAAATTGTCGTGT
>NW_027273524.1:0-10111 GCF_040938485.1 Diadema antillarum | reverse complement strand
AATTTTTCAAAGGCTACTTCAAGGTCTTGAAATATAACATTTTAGCTCTATTTTGCAGAAATCCCCATTCGATTTGGTTAAGCGGTCACAGAGAAATGTGGATTGTTGTAAAGCATGTCATGAATCAGATTCTTCCGAGTTTAGCATTTCGATGATCTTGTGTGTGAACAATTGGCAGAACTTGGACAGAAGAGATTCCCGACATCCTCTACAAAATTCCGTATTTCTCTTTGACCACTGAAGCAAATCGAATAGGGTTTTCTGTAAGATGTGGGCAATGAGTTATAGTTTCATACCCTGAATTTGTATTTAGATTGATTCACTATTTTTAAAGATATAATTGCGGAGGGCCCCGTTGTAATTTATTTTGGGACATACTGTACTGTGCGGGGCCCCGTACAGGATAAAATAACTGGCTTTGGTATTTTAGATATCTCTGATAATGGGTACTACTCCCATTGCAAAAGAAATTAGCCGTGACCCTTTTCAGCTGAATGAAACTAATGTGTGTGTGTGTGTGTGTGTGTGTGTGTGTGTATGTGTATGTGCGTGTATGTGGAGAGGGGGGGGGGGCACTTTGGGGCTACTGTCTGGCGCCCCGTACAGGATAAAATAACTGGCTTTGGTGCTTTGGATATCTCTGATGGGTATATTTCCATTGCAAAAGAAATTAGTCGTGACCCATTTTGGCTGAATGAAACTAATGTGTGTGTGTGTGTGTGTGTGTGTGTGTGTTGGGGGTGGGGTGCACTTCGGGGCTACTGTCTGGGTCCCCGTACAGGATAAAATAACTGGCTTTAGTGTTTTGGATATCTCTGATGAGTATGCCTACTACTTCCAATTGCAAAAGAAAGTAGCCATGACCCTTTTCAGCTGAATAAAATCGATGTATGTGTGTGTGTGTGGGGGGGGGGGGGAGGGAGCAATTTGGGGCTACTGACTGGGGCCCCGTGCAGAATAAAATAGCTGGCTTTGGTGTTTTGGATATCTCTGATGGGTACTACTTCCATTGCAAAAGAATAGCCGTGACTCTTTTCAGCTGAATGAAACTAATGTGTGTGTGTGTGTGGGGGGGGGGGGGGAGCTCCTTTGGGGCTACTGTCCGGGGCCCCGTACTGGATAACATAGCTGGCTTTGGTGTTCTTGGTATCTCTGATGGGTCTTCCTTCCATTGCAAATGAAATTAGCCGTGACTCTTCTCAGCTGCACGAATGAAATCAATGTTTGTGTGTGTTTGAACGTATGACCTATGGGGGTGGGGCACTTTGGGGCTACTGTCTGGGGCCCCGTACAGGATAAAGTAGCTGGTATTGGTGTTTTGGATATCTCTGATGGGAACTACTTCAATTGCAAAACAAATTAGCCGCGACTCTTTTCAACTGAATAAAATCAATGTTTGTGTGTGTTTGTACGTAGGCCTATGGGGGGTGGGGCCCTTTGGGGCCACTGTCTGGGGCCCCGTACAGGATAAAATAGCTGGCATTGGTGTTTTGGATATCTCTGATGGGAACTACTTCCATTGCAAAAGAAATTAGCCGTGACCCTTTTCAGCTGAATAACACCATATTTGTGGGGCCCTTTGGGGCTACTGTCTGGGGCCCCGTACAGGATAAAATAGCTGGCATTGCTGTTTTCATGATAAGTACACCCAAAGGAACAATATCCACCAACTTTTGTCCGTGACCCCCTTCGGCTGAATAAATCCATTTTTCGGGTCCCTTTTTGTGGTCCCTAGGCTTACGGTACAGGATGTGACTTGCCAGCAATTCATTTTATTGACCCTTGGACACATCCTTATATGATGAGACCATTAAAAAGTGTGACCCTTTTCAGCTGAATAAATCTTCTGGGCCCCGGTCTAGAACTAGAAGTTGTTTACAGGATTGAGCGCACCGTATCCATTGACATCCATTGTTGACATAACAATAGAAGACGCAGATAGACGCGTATTATCCTGGACTGGCCAGAAATGTGTTTATCTTATCGGCATGGCAACATGTATTGCGACATCATTGCTTCTACCGGGACGCGTTTTTTTAAAAGACGGCACAGATTGGGGCATGGCGCGTGTTAAACCTATGGGAAAAACGTTGGGTTAGGGTTTTTGGTTAGGGTTAGGGTTAGGGTTAGGGTTAGGGTTAGGGTTTGATGGTTAGGGTTAGGATTAGGATTAGGGTTAGGTTTAGGGATAGGGTCCCCAATAGATTTTTAGGGTCCCCAATCTGCGCCGTCTAAAAAAAACATGCTACCGGGACCATCACTCAGCGGAAGGATATTTCTGACAGAGCATACGCAGTTTCCCGTTATCGCAGTTCATCTACCCTGCAAGCTACAACGTAGCGAGGACGGACAATCAAGACACGGCACGATCCACACTGAGATTGAATCCATATGCAACCAGATAAAAGAGATGAGAATTAGTACAATTCATTAAACTATCTCAGACATTTGAACACTTGCGTGTGGACAATTACATACATTCGTTATTTGTGTACAAGAATGTTTTGACATATTCATATGCATCTGTGTATTACTGTGGTAATCTTGACATCTAGACATGTTTCGATGTATTTTGGAGAGTGTACATTATTGATACATGTATATCAGTAGTGATTTTGTGTCACATATTTCTGTGTTTGCAAACTGTTATTGATTTGTTTACTTTGTAAACTATATCTGTAACCATTCAGCCGTACGTCGCACTCGGAAATCCTGCACATAAGTATTGTACGTACGTAGTATACGTACGCCACGTGTGATGCACAAGAAAGGCCGCCGGCTGTTGTGGCAGCCCGAACTAGAAGTTGTTTACAGGATTGACAGCGTGTATAGTAGCGCGTGACGCACTTGTAACAACTGATTGAGTGCGCACTGCTAGTGTAAACATTGTGACGTATTGTACGTCAGGCCCCGGCCGTGCATTTACTAAGAAATTAATGCACGCACACGTGACTCATTTCAGCGCTTCCAATTGGCTACATTCTTGAACCCATTTTATAATATGAAAATAATAAGAGGGCTACAATTGTATAAATACTGTTTGCTTTATTCTGTCTGCAGGTACCAATACATGTAGGTCTACTATCCAAACTATGGCAGCATATGCAACCTTTCTTCTTTTTTTCTTTTTTTTTTGGGGGGGGGGGTACTGTGTATAATTCATCATACACTTTGTAAGAGAAATAATGTCTGAACTTTTAGTTTACTCTGCATTAAAAGAATGCTTGCAAAAATATGTAATCAACATCAAATTTTGAAGGGTTGTGCAATGAAGAGGTAAATGTACGTATATGTAGTATGCATGTCAACCACATTTTTCATACCCAAAAAAAGACACACACACACATTATACAGAGATTGCCACTTGTAAATTTCTAATTCACACTCAATCATCCTAAATCTTTGCTGACATTAGGTGTAACACAAACAAGGAAAAATCAGATCTGCATAAAAGTAACTGGTACCATTATACTGGTTAAATACCAGCGGTTAAAGTTTATGTTAATACCTTTTTCTATTTACAAACTGTACATTGCCCCAGACAATCTGAAAGCTTGCTTGCGAATTACAGTACTACGCTGTAACTTTACACAGTACGCTGTCACGAAGCAGACAAAGCACGGTGTCTGGTCAGGCTAGGGAATTACCGGACACAGCCGATGCTAATCCATGAGGTTTTTTTGTTTTTGAATAATGCATGGACAAAAGACTTCAAGTATTGAAAAGAATAGGCCCACAGTGGTGGCATGTTGGTGGAAAACTCATGATCCTGTTTATCCACGTGAAAAATATAATGTACTGAAATAAGTATGTGGTAAGGTAGGCTATTGTAGTACACATCCAGCATTTTTATGCATGGTGTGTCATAATATATCATATGCACATACATGTAGACTTGTGATCTTTAATAATCTTAGATACAAAAGCAGTTACCATACAAAGAGAGATAATGGAGTGTATTCAACCATACACACTTGTTGTGTGTATATATGTGTGTATAGTTTTTTTTTTTTTTTTGGGGGGGGGGGGATTGGGAGGGGTTTAATTACCATCTTTGAGCTACAATGTGTAGATGTGAATAGTACAGTGTACGTATGCGTAGGGAAAAAAAAATCCCAGTAAGAGGATTTTAGCTGGAAAATGTGATCTGATCCAATATGTCCTGTCACACATTAAGGCATAAATGTACGTAGGTCCTTCACACATGTACATCTCCACATGTACATACAATGTATATCATGGAATAAATATCGTGTACATGTCTTCATGCATTGTCATGTGGTATTTATTGTTAATTGTTGTCCATGTATACATACAGAATCACGTACAATTGTACTAATACACTGTAAACATATTTGTAGCAACATATTTCAGTTGATTACTTTGCTGTATGATGTATACACATGGAGCTGCATCCTCGCGAATAATCCAAATAAGCAACAAAAATTGTACAATATTGTAAATGTACCTTTTAAAGGTACATGGTCCCGGTGGTTTATTCAAATGCGTACAACTGTACACGGGTGCACGATGCAAGTTTCCTATAGAGACCTATGCTATCGACTCCTCTTTATGCTTACGCTGCGATCCATTTCCCCGAGCCCGAAGAAGTCCGCTCCACTGTAGTCAGTGGTCCAATCACAGTTCAGCTCTCGAATGATTCAGCTGAGGGGGATGACAGCTTTAGCAAACTTTTTTGTGATGTCATACTAAGAAGCACATACAGTATGCACGCATCCTGGCATTACTACACACTGCATGACGTGCAGAGAAGACAACGAAGGCAATGTTACCTAGCAACACCTACGCGCTTTACTTTTGATGACAGCTCAACTTCGGAAATCTTCGTATCAATGCTAACGGTGATCGGCACTATCATTCAACAGCGCCCTCTACACTACCAGGACTATGCGCCTTTAAACCCTTGTTATGCCCCCCTTTTTTTTTTCTTGCAACACTGCATATTATATACAACTGCAGTATGCAAACCAGGTACTTAATCATTACACATTGCTACAAATGTTGTACCTGTAGCACTGTATTTGGCCAGAGCAAACAGGTGAAATACTGTGCAACTATACAATATATAATGTCAAGTTCAACAACTTGGGATGGGGAAATTACTGGTAGCCTCTTGCACCTGTACATGTACATACAATATTTGGTATTTGCCGAACAAATTTGTGGGATATTTACACATACACTATATATACATTCGTAAGTACTGTAGGCCCTACCTACAATTGCATGACATTTAACAAGGCTGGCTAACTTGCTTAGCATTCGATAGCAAGTGACTTCAACTTCTTGTAACACATAGCAAACTACACATCACACTGTAACTTCACCCATAGTGCGTGTAATATACTTTGTATTGTATGTATGTGTTGTAGTACGCAAATGTTATACGTGTACACACAAGCACAAGCGTACATTGTACAGGTTGTATTAAAGGCATTATTTACCATTTGTAGATGAAACAAAAACCCACCTTTAGTGCTTTAAAATAGTTCTAAAATGTGAGTCTTAGGAATAGAAAGAACCAATGTACAAATGTTAATCAGATCAGAATAACAGTTATAAAAAAATGACAAAAATTGTTTCTAGAATTATCTGTCAACAGTTATGGTTTATTGAGAAAAATAGTGATATCTCCTTATAGTTTAGGCTTTATTGCAAAATTTGTATAGGTATGGTAGGATATCTTGTGATACAACTGACCAACAGTTATATATGCATCAAATGTGATAAATCGATAAATTTTTGTAAATCACTGCTCCCAATGGTAAACAGTAATAATCACAGCTGCTGCAAAAGCACACTAATGGTATTCAGAAAAGAAAATCAACCTTGTCAGAAAAAAAAAAAAAATTGTCAAAGATCTTAAGACAGGATAGAGCATTTTATTTTATATTCACCTTTCTGAGATTTGCATTTAAATGATCAGGTCCATCTGAATATTTATGGCCTCATGTGGGAAAGATTAATGATACTTTTAGTCTCAATCATAGAATAGTAGAGAATAGAATGAAAATAACCCAAAACGTAAAATGTATCTAAACTAAAATCTCACGAGTGCCAGTCTGTGAGCAATCTCTAATCACCTTTACCTCGAGAAAAAAAAAGATCAGTGATACAATGTACCCATTAGTGCTGTATGAAATTTGATGACGAGTAAACATTTCTCATTTGAGATACATACTGTGTTAATTTCTTTTAGAACTGATTCTGTCTGTACAGCACAGAATTTGTAAAATTGTAATACTGAGGGCAGCCATTAGGAAGAAATTCTGAAGATGGTACTACTTTATTACACAGAATTTACAGAATTGTACATTGGTGTACAGTGTACAAGTGTACTTTATGCAATAATTATGCTATAGGGTTTGCAATACCTGTTGAAGAGAAGTCCCAAGTTTACTCAGGCAGGGGTCTATGGGAAATTACACATGTATGCATATTGTAGCAAAATGAGCCTGTCCTCAATGGGATGAGAATTATCATGTACATGTTGTACGTGGTGGTTTTAAAGAGTTATCCATTACTGCCTTGGCAATACATGTACACTGTACTTGTCTGCAAAAGTGAGATACAAATGTATGACTACCATACATCTAAGAACAAAAGATTGTACCTACATGTACAATGTAAGTGTATCGGATATGCTCAAGCAAGACATGTCAATGATCACTTTGTATTCTGAAAGTACTGGAGTAAGACTACAGTGCAGACAAGAGAAGAAAAAGGATCTAGAGGACTTTGTGGCAAGTAAAGGAACTTGAGAAAAGAGCTCAAATGGACTGCACTAGATACGCACGAAGCATCACACCCTGAATGCATGCAGCCACGGACTCTCCATTACCGATATTGAACTTCCCCAACACATGGGGGGAAGAATCTATACTCGGTACATACTGTAAGGAGGAGCTCTGTGGGGAATTGGATCTTTAGCGAGAAAACACCTGATAACCCGTATCATCGTGGGAGGACGGCATGATGCCTTAAGTTGCCAACTACGTCGCCCAGCTAGCAACAGCCCCGTCACTGTCTTGTGGTTTCATCGTCAGTATCACGCTAGAACCCCGGGAGATTAGGTGCTAAAAGGTACAGCCTTGTTTGAACTGCATTATGGGCCATAACACATGCTCGTAGAGTTTACACATGAAGAAGCTGAACATGCTCAAGCTCAATTAAGTTTCATCCGTACCTTTAATGAAAACACTCTCCCTAGTCATTAATAGGCCGTAGCACACACACACACACACACACAAAGATGTCTTATCTTCTACAATTATTTGTTTGTTTGTTTGTTTTTCAGGACTGATATATATCGTAATGAGGTATATCCAACAATTGTGACACTGAAGTGGAATTCAGTGACCAAAGCTTCCTCACTTCTGTTTCTGACCTGAGAGAATCTGTTAATAAGCGGTCTTGATGCTGTTTTTTTTTTTATACCTGCTGTGCACAAATAAACATTCATTGAAACTATTATGAAGGAAACTTGATAAAAGGGGCGACTGACACTACATAAAGGTAAAAGTGATTTGAAATGAAATGAAAATGAACATAATAACATGTATACTGTACACTTTGCCGAGTAACTGTCTGCATCTTACAGTTCCCCCAATGCAATCACGTATACACACAGTGTATACAATTTGTAGATCTGTACAGTGTACTAAAGCTAATCATGTGTGATATTCCTCAGTTAGTGGTGTATTTTTTATTTGTATTTTTGTCTAGCTGACATTTTGTCTGCCTTTCATTACTCTCCCACTTTGTGCCATTCTATAGAATGCAGATAGTAGAGTGAACTGTCATTTTCCATTAGCAAACAAAATACACTATATTTTGTGTGATCAGTTGAAATATGCAACGCTTTGTTATTCTCTTTCAGCCACCGTTCTGAGTGAGCGCTCTCTCCTGCTATGGAAATCCATACAGAAATTGCAGTCATGCAATACAGCATAGAGAAAGAGAGTGAAAAAAAAGATATAATTGTATACATGTATGTATCTTCAAAAATGGTAGAAATTATCACTGCAGTTTACCAAAAGAGGACTGGAAAGCAATGCCCTGCATTCTATTTCTATAAAATGCCCCTTGTGCAGGCTACACATACATGTAATAAACCTCCCCTGAACCACACAAGTTCATATTATACAAAATATTGTACATATCTTGTGTAGGCCGACTTATTGATTGTATACTGTATATTTGTAACTAGCAGTACAGGGTCTATTTGTCAGAGCTGCCACAGTTGCTGAGTTAAATTAATATCGACAATTTACATTGTCTGCCAATATGGCACACTTTTCTTGATTCATATGAACACATCTTGTGGACAGATGAAAGTCTGAGACAGGACAAAAAAGGCCTGAATATTTTTTTTCCAAGTTTCATCTCCATCATCAGTGCAAAAAGCACTAAGAGATTTACAATACAGTATGCTATACTGTATGAGCTCTGCTTCTAACTCTTCATTCTGTAGCATTTTCATCCTGAAGCAAAAACTGCCTTTAAAAAACTGCCTTTAAATAAACAGTATTGATTCTGTTTATTTACACAATAATCAAGAAGCAATAAGCATTGATTGTTACACATTGTACATGCATACACGGTACACTTTATCATTAAAATAAATCAAGCAAATGTGACACATTGAATAATTATTTATACTTCATAGATTCTGTGTTAAAATCACCATAATAATGATTACTTCTTCTCTGTTGTTTTTTTCCACAGAAATCATAGTTATGCCATACATGTAGATAGTTTGCAATATTGGCAAGTGTTTTTAGAGCAAAGCCTGATAAACAAACATCTTCATTCACCTGGAGGTCTCCTTTTAACTCGGGCCTATTGAATCTGGGATAAAATCACTGACTTCAAAACAAGCCCATGGTTATTGAATCTGGGTTTAAATCACTGAATTCAAGTGCAATGGACCAGAAGGCCCCTTGAAATACAATGTGTACTCCAAGGGATGGCTCCAAGTCCATGAGTATTGGGAAAGGCTTTGTGAAGGGGATTGGAGAAGATTATTGCAGAGCTCTTTGTGCAGGAACTCTGGCAATGGCTATAGTTGTATATGATGGAAAAAAAAGAAGAAATACAGATAGTATCTGAAAGATGCTACTGTAAGCTCAAAGTGTGCTACACTATTGTACGTGCATACTTTATGTACGCTTTGGGGCTGTTTTACTGAGGGCTAAAATCAATCCTAAGTTCAATTCAATTGATCTTAGGGAGAATGGTGGGATCAATCAGTCCACAGAAGTTAGGAACTGTTTTACCACGCCATTTGGGAACAATATTTTGCACCCACCTTGCCGCATTTTAGAACAAATCTTGAATGCCTAGATGTATCCCTTCCAAGTAAATCTGATATGAATCTGTCCCAGTGCTTGATTCATTGATAAACTCAATACAGTTTCCATGCTAGTGAAATAGGGCCCTGATCTTAGTGCAAGTATACATGTACAATTTGTACAATTGTAGTTGTAATCTATTGGGATACATGTTTTCACAAACTTTGCATAATATACATGTAACTGTTTGTTTCTGTTATCTCAGTTGAATCAATGTTCTGTGTTGCGAAGGAGAACAGTGTATGGCAACTTGCAAATGTATCTTGAATATTACAATTGTACACTGTATCTCAAGCTTTACAGAGCTGGTACGCTATCATCATTATTATTGTTATTACAGTGTATATCTGCTACAATTACTGCTATAATAATTCTCGTTTTTACTATCATTATTATTTTTATCACTGGCAGGAATTGCTTTGTTTGTTTTCTGCTTAAAACAAGAAAAGGAAATAGATTTGTAACGGAGAAATAAACAATGTACTAGGACTTCAGTGGGTGAATAACAAGATGCCTACAACTATACGGTGTACAAATTGTATGTTATATTCTAATATTCCAGTTCCTACAGTGTATACTAATAATTTTCATATTTCCATTGATTAAATTGGAATGATAGAATTGCCAATTGGAAAACTTAATAAAAAGAAAGTGTGATGACAAAGCTGACCTGGTCCACTATCATTGATCAATGTTAAAAGGTGCAGCTGGTGTTGAGGAGAATTATATAGTGCATT